>NC_134495.1:38334228-38449228 GCF_040206685.1 Ascaphus truei
TCTGGAAAATGTAGAACTTTCATCAAAAATTATTTGTAGAGATGAATCCTTTCTAGGCCAATTCTATGCGCCCTTTCGGTTTTTACGAGTAAACGTTTTTCCTCCGACTTCGGTGGTTTTGGAAGTGTTGTAGATACATAGGAAAGTGTAATTCCCACAATGGGACTGTTGTTCTGTCTGGAGCTGTCCAGATTGTCTACTTTTCATCGCAAGTTGAGCATTTTGCCCTTTTCAGCTCATCAATTCATAAGGCCTGAGTAGGGGATTCTTCATTAGAAATTCTGCTTGTATGATCAGCTGTATGTTTTGCAATCCCAGCTACTGTAAATCACATTTGAATCCTGCAATGTTTTGATTCGGTATTGAAGTAATAGTGGGCAGAAGCTGCTCTGCTGCTGCATTTTCCTTTGGAATAGTTACATGCTCTAGTTTAGTATCACAAATTGAAGACACATCTGACATTTTAAGAACTTCTCTCTTATTCTCTTTATCATCACCCTCAAGTTTATGTGTTTTATGTAACATGCTAAGGTCCGCAGGAGACATATTTTTCTACACGGTATAGGGGAAAACCGCGAGTCTTCAACTTATGGTTTTATAACATTATACATGACAGTGATTTACAGTAGCATCCAGGTCTAACAGGTTATGATGAAACGCTATAGGCGTGAAACGTGCTGTGTGTTTCCCCTATCTCTTTAGGGGTTCTTTTTTTTGTATGACCCAATAAAGTCTTTTTTATGAGATAGCCCGCTCTGGATCCTTATCTCATTGGATAGTGCTCCGTTTTTTCTATCCTTGTTCCTGCTAACAGGTTCGTTGTTAGGTACATGTACTGTACGCTAGGTCCCAATGAAGATAATTTAAAAAACATTACAGTCCAGAACATGAGTGAAGAGAGGGATAAAACACAGAGGATGTCTTGGTAACGCTTCTTACTGAGGGTCTGGCAATCACACTTAAAAGGATAAAGGTTACTGTACATCGAGTTCCAAAATTAAGAGTATGTCAGTCTTTCTAGAAAGGGCAGTGGGCTTCAGCAGTATGCTTTGCAAGGTAGGTACAGTATAGTCCAGCAACAGGATACCTGGGGCTCCAAACCTTTCTTGAACTCCATATATTCGTGTAAAAACTTCTTAGAACAATAAATGGATGAAGTATTCCTAGAATGTATACCTCATTAATGTGGAGTTAGAGGGGGGCTGATTACATTGGAGATAGCACCTATTTAGGCATGTATATTGTCAATATGTTATCAACCCTTAAGTTGCCAGGAGCATAAATATTCTCCCAAGCCGAGTATATACAGCTTACAGCTTTCCCCCTCCACTAAAGTATAAGTGTGCAAACAAGTGATAAATAGAGAACACAATCTCTTACTCACATCCTCTGTGGGAGCTGGGCTCTGATATTGTAGTACGTGATAAAGGAATACTCCGACGTGCGACTCCGCTAGAAAAAGTGCAGGCAAAATGCAGAGATGCAGCGACACCCCCCCATCCGCTCAATAGGAAAAAGAGGGTGACCACATTTTGTTCAAAATAACCTGGTTTATTGGAACATGGTAGCCGAGTGTTTGACTATATGTATTCTCTCTTCAGGAGGAAATTATGGCTGCGAAGAAGTAAAATATACAAATAGTTCAGCTTCTGGCAATGCACTTTAACTGTGTAACGGTAGATTGGGATGACTGATGTCAGGAAGGAGAATCCCCCCCAATAGATTTAAGACTCACCTGTTGGCATTTCCCATGTACAGTAGATGAGATACGACTCCAAGGTCACAGCCAGCTCTCTGGCCTCCCAATAAACTGGGATTCATTGGCAGTTAATAGTAATGGATTTTGCATCTTCGAAATATACCAACTGGAAGCTTTGCACCACTTCCAGATTGTCTAAGCTACCAAATAGAAGTGGTGGATGTCCAACAGTTATGCACACAGGCTTGTACATTTTACTTTGTTAACACACAAACTTACGGCTTACTAAACAAATAATTGACGTTTTTGATCGTTGTTGTAAAGCAGGATTTACGTGCAATTAGTTACTAATTTATTTTCTACCCACAACGTTCTTCACTGCTTGTCTGATATCATTGTTTCTTAAACTGTAGATAATGGGATTGATCATTGGGGTGACTACAGAGTACATGATGGACAAGACCTTGTTGGTATCAAAAGCATTGAGGGTCCTGGGTCTGACATATGTGAACATGGTGGTGCCATAGAATATAATGACTATGGTGAGGTGGGAAGCACAGGTGGAAAACGCCTTCTGACGTCCATCGGCCGTAGGGATCTTCAGTATAGTAGAGATGATATTGATGACCATGGTCAGCAAGAATGAAGTTAGGAGAATTAAGGAGCCTAATATAAAGACAATCACCTCAATAGTGTCGATGCTTTGGCATGAGAGTTTCAGCAGTGGGGGAGAGTCACAGAAGAAATGGTCGATGACATTAGAGCCGCAGAAAGGAAAGCGAAATATGAATGTGGATGGCAAAATTGGTGCCAGAGAACCACCCAGCCGGCACCCCCCGCAAATTTAATACTGTAACGTACGTGCTTGCCTAAAACTGGTACCGGACCGCGGGGCTGAGGTGGGGATGTACAAGCACCGACCTTAGACCACGCAGACTGGTCCGGAGTGCGGAAATCATCGTCAAACAGGCCAGGTTCAGGATTGGAGAGAACAGAGTTAACGTTATCCAGGCCGGGGTCAAGGCAGGTGGCACAGGAGCGGTGGTCGAGGATACGAGCCGAGGTCGTCATCAGGGAATCCAACAATGCTACTTCAGTGAAGACAGCAGGGTTTCAGAGATAGGAACAGGAACTGGGAATCCAGTGCTTCAGCACAAAACGGCACCCCCTAGCCGGGTACAGCCGAGAGTGGTGGAGACCACTGGAAACAGGAACTGCAGACAGGAAGGTCACAGGAACCAGGGGTGCAGACAACAGGAACTGGGAATCCAGTGCTTCAGCACAAAATGGCACCCCCTAGCCGGGTACAGCCGAGAGTGGTGGAGACCAGGGGTGCAGACACGCCACAGGAAACACTGGGGAAACCAGCGTAGCCGCTACAGCACGGCAGCGAAGTCTGCCAGGAACAAAGGAAGCAGCGCCGGGGCTGCTATGCAAGGAGGCCTTGGGGAGCAGAGGACTGGGAGCAGGATACAAGGCACAAGGAGGCCTAGCAGGCCAAACAGAGAGTCTGTGACAAGCACAGTTACTTGCAAGATGGATTGCAAAGTCTATGTCCAGCAACTTCCTGAGGGCGGGGCAGGAACTAAATAGCACAGGAGGCCAATCAGGCCAGAGCTGCACAGGAGGCAGCAGGAGGCAGGTGATTTCAGAAGCAGGGAATAGTTTGTCTGGAACCTGCAAAGCTCCGGATGGATGGGCTCCAGCCAAACCCAGGAGTGGATTCCTGTCAAATACAAGCCCATCTGTCCATAAGTCCATTATAATGTAGAGGATTACAGATCGCTAGGTAGCGATCATATGCCATTGCAGTCAACAGGAAGCATTCAGTGGTACCTAGAAAGAAGAAAATGTGCGACTGGGCAAAGCATCCGTTAATTGAGAGGGTCTTTGTCTCTGATAGGAAGTTGGCCAACATCTTGGGGACAGTGACAGTGACAGGCAATCTCCGAAATGAGAGGTTGACGAGGACGAAGTACATAGGGGTATGGAGGCGATAGTACAAGTGTATGACCACAATGTTAACCGCATGCTGGGTTAATGTCAGAATATACATTACCAAGAAGACAACATACTGTAGTAGACCTCCTGAAGCTCCCTGCTGCTGGAAAACCCCAGAATAACAAACTCCGGCACCAGGGTTCTATTCACCGTGTTCATGAGAGCCGCAGGTTTTCTGTCTGGAAAAGAAAGACACAAAATACTCAAAGGAAACTCCAATATATGACGGCAGACTAAGAAGTGCAACATTATAACAGCAATATAAATTATAATCCCATACTACTGATGGCGCCAATCATTGTTTACTCTTCTATATTCAGTAAGTTGATATGCATATAAAAACAGAAGAACGTTGGTGGGAGCTAAGACACCACTTCATCCCCATTTTAGCCTTATTTTATTTATTTTTTAATCATATTTAATGCATTATTTAAAAGATTGTAAAGAGAATTACTAAGACTCAATGGCCTGTGAAACGTTAGGAGATATATAAGTGATGCTTTGTATCATTGTATCATTGTATTGAGTAGTGCTGAAGGAGTGGCTCAGTGAGTCAGACTGAGAACAATCAATTAGGGGAACTATAGGGGTGAGATGGGGATAGAGGTGGAATAGAGGTGAGGATAGAGGGGGAATAGAGGTGAGGATAGAGGGGGAATAGAGATGGGGAAAGAGGTGCGGATTGAGGATATATGTGGGGATAGAGGTGAGGATAGAGGTGGGGATAGAGGTGAGGATAGAGGTGAGGATAGAGGGGGATAGAGGGGAGGATAGAGGTGGGGATGGAGGGGGGGATAGAGTGGGGGATAGAGGGGAGGATAGAGGGGAGGATAGAGGGGAGGATAGAGGTGGGGATAGAGGTGGGGATAGAGGGGAGGATAGAGGTGAGGATAGAGGGGGATAGAGGGGAGGATAGAGGTGAGGATAGAGCTGGGGATAGAGGTGGGGATAGAGGTGGGGATAGAGGTGGGGGATAGAGGTGGGGGATAGAGGTGGGGGATAGAGGTGGGGGATAGAGGGGAGGATAGAGGGGAGGATAGAGGTGAGGATAGAGCTGGGGATAGAGGTGGGGGATAGAGGTGGGGATAGAGGTGGGGGATAGAGGTGGGGGATAGAGGTGGGGGATAGAGGTGGGGGATAGAGGTGGGGGATAGAGGGGAGGATAGAGGTGAGGATAGAGCTGGGGATAGAGGTGGGGATAGAGGTGAGTATAGAGGTGGGGGATAGAGGTGGGGGATAGAGGTGGGGGATAGAGGGGAGGATAGAGGGGAGGATAGAGATGAGGATAGTGGTGAGGATAGAGGTGGGGGATAGAGGTGGGGATAGAGGTGGGGGATAGAGGTGAGGATAGAGGGGGATAGAGTGGAGGATAGAGATGGGGATGGAGGTGGGGATAGAGATGAGGATAGAGATAAGGATAGAGGTGAGGATAGAGATGAGGATAGAGGGGGGATAGAGGGGAGGATAGAGATAAGGATAGAGATGAGGATAGAGATGAGGATAGAGGGGGGATAGAGGGGAGGATAGAGATGGGGATAGAGATGGGGATAGAATAATAACAGATATAAAAGTGAACACAGACCGTCAGAGTGAGCTGAGAATGTAACACGCAGCTTGTTCCCTTATTTATTACACATAATGTTATAGGCAATTTGTTTAAATCACAGATAAAAAGAAAATTACTAGGGATTGCAGACAGACAGACAGACTGATGTGAGAAAACAAAATATGAAGTAAAAATAAACGCATTGAAACGATTGCTGCAGAAATAATTTATTTCATGTTTTCATGTCACAAGGTTGGGTGCAAAAGGGAAGGAAAACTAAGATACAGAAGAAGATTTTGTCTGATTTCTTGTTATTAAACGTGCAGTTATTAGTACAAAACATCTGATTGGGGAGGTTACATTTCCTGATATGTCCCATTAGCTGCTCCTGTGATCACAGTATCACTGCTTTTCTATATCTGACATGTACTGAGAATGGATCCTGTACTTCTCTGGGTTACAGAACTGTGTGAGTCTCAACAAATCTGTGTTATATGGGCCAGTAACTTAGAGATTTCTAGAAAAGGATAAAACAATAATATGTGTCATTTTATTCCATAAAGGTAAATCTTTACTCCAGCCCTATACTCACACTCACTCATACACAAACTCAAACTCACTCATAATCATACTCACAATTGGACTAATTCAAACTCACACTCACAAACAAACACACACACACACACACACACACACACACACACACACACACACACACACACACACACACACACACACACACACACACACACACTCACACACTCACAATCATACAGGCTCTGGTGCAAATATGTAACAATCTTTGATTAGTAAACACCTTTTGTCTGTATAAAAATAAAAGTCTGATCTTTTGTAACAGAAACAGGACAATGTTCAGTATTACAGGGAACAAGTCATTCCGTTTCCCCCAAATCCATCCCCCACATTACAGAGCATTCTCTCAGGTTTGTGTCTGATGGAAACAATGTTTATTACATTCCCGTTTAATAACAGTGATAGAGAAACTAGAAGCCTTGTGTGTACTGAACCTGCACTTCTTATTTAGGCTTTTCATGTGTTGCTGCTGCCCCCTGCTGCCAAAGTGAGGAGGGACAGGACAGTATTTGTCACAGTCCTGTGAGGACTCTTGTCACTGTGTGTCTCGCACAGTAATACAGGGCGGTGTCTTCAGTCCTCAGGTTATTCATTTGTAGATATAACGTGTTCTTATTATTGTCTCTGGAGACTGTGAATCGCCCTTTAACTGAATCCTCATAGTATGCGGTGCCCCCGCTGCTGGTAATCAGAGACACCCACTGTAACCCTCCCCCGGGACTCTGTCTAACCCAGCCCATGTAATAGCTGCTGAATGTGAATCCGGAGGCTGCACAGGACAGTGTGTGAGAGGCTCCGGGCTTTATCTCCACTGGGTCCGACTGGACAAGTTGGACATCAGACAGAACCCCTGAAAGAGACAAACACCATGACACATAAAGAGACTTCTACACCCGTGTGACCTCAGGGACATTAATCATTTAAATGACATGTTATCCTGATCTTGTGTGACATGTCTCCTGGGAAATGTTACCTGTTAAACATGACACTAATAATCCCAGCCTGAGAAAAGTCTCCATAACTGCAGAGTTTGGGGGCAGTGTGGGAGTGTCAGGGGGTGAGCGGCTCCTGCAGGGGACAGAGTCACTTCCTCTGCTTTATCTGGGACTCGGGGACAGAGACATTTATACACAGGACATGTGGTTACTTTATTTGCATAGTGTCCAAATTATATATGTATATCTATATATATAAAACCAATGTGCACATCTGTCCTTAATCATATACACACATATAAAGCTCATTACAGGGAAATACATTTAAACCCTGATATTCATGCAGTTCCCTATGTCTTTATAAAGTTGCATACAATTTCGTATCATTTTGCTTGTCAGAGTATTGTTAAGTAACTTTCTACATGGTTACATGGAAAAATAGACATTTACTGTATATATAAAAATATAGGTTAATTGAGATTTGCATTAAATGCATAATTAGAAGATTGGAAAAATTACAACAATCAAACAATATCTTCCGGTGATAAATATTGGGACATAAAACAGCACCAGATTTATTTGTGGGTTAAATGCATATGCTTATTTCCTTACTATGGGGAAAGTGACCAAATGACAGAGATATTTTTTATTGATTAAATGAAGATGACTAAAACCTTTTTCTAAATTAAATCGGACAAATAGAAGTCTTTGTTAAATCATTTTTTATACTTTTAACATTTCCATGGTAAACAAAATCTTAAGGGGATTGAAAAATTATTAGCTAATCTATATTGGTGATCAGACTGTTTGTCAGACCTCAGGCACAGGTAACATGTTAGCTTTGTTCTGTGTTTTGTTTGCATAGTAATTATGAAGCTGTCATTAGTCAGAGAAACAGAAGTAACTGATCTGCTGATTCCCGTGTTCCCGACATTAAATCTCACATGTTCATGCTCACAGGATACAGATAACTGTAGAGGATCTGAGTTGCTGCTCTGCACATAACCTCTTCCCCAGAGATCTCTGCTGGGGGATTTCAGGCTCACAGCTTCTTCCTGTTCTGTTTCCTGTGTGTCCCGGAAGGACGGGACTTCCATGTGTTTTATCTGTGTGACCTTCACCCGCAGCCCTAAGGGACTTGTATGTGTTAGTCTGTAATAAGCTGACATGTCAATGACACATCTGGAGACATATCAGAAGGCTCAGAGTTCGCCAGCAGATCATAAAAAGGCAACACGAGAAGCAAGATGTTTTCCTTTTTCAGACATGGAGGTCGAGGAGGGCGCAAATACAAAAGGGGGAAGAGGAAACGTGCTGTAAAATTCTCTTTCCAATGGCTAGCGTGGTAGGGTACACCCCAAGGCAGGATGCTGAAGGGCCATCTAGCACCCTAGAACTGATAAGACAATGGCTGACCTAGAGGTCAGTCCCAGAGTTGTAAGAGGGCCCAGTGGGAAGAGCCCACCTTAGTTGAGGAGGAATATACGGGACCAGAGTGGTACTACCAATACACCAGAGATGTCACTTTCCTACCTTTATTTAGAGGTAGAAAATGACCTCGTACATCGGGTCGATAGTAGAATTCCTCCTATTACTAAACAGTTGTTAGTCCCACGGACAGTTTGAAATATTGTATTACACCTTGCACATAGCACATAGTCACCCATTGGGGGGCACCTGGGGTGTAAAAGACAAGAGAAAAGGTTATGTGAGGTTATCTTTTGGCCTGGGGTTCTAGCGTAAATTACACTGGCAACACACTTTATTCGAGCTCGGCTAGTCCCACGAATTCGGGTTTACCCGGGTGTATTGAGGTTTGTGACTGTTTTCTGCCCGAGTGCATTGAGTTATTTTCCATGCAGGGATTGAAGCATTTTATTCCCGCTGGCTGCAATACTGCACAGTATATATATATATATATACTGCATTACAATTCATGAATTTATGCCATCTGGTAGACACGCGAAGCATTGCAGCCTATTAAATCCTAATCATTATCATTTAACAGATCAGCCGCCCGTCAGCCAGGCATGAACCCAGGCTGGGAAGGCAAATGCAACGGGGCTTGTCAGAGGTGAGGAGCGGCGCATTCCAGGTATCTGCCAGGTACATACTGGGTATTTGCTCGAATAAAGTGTGTCGCAGCAGTACAAATGATTGTTTCTCATGCCCAGAATGTCAGAATACTGCCTCGTTGAAAGCATACCGTAGCCCATTGGTACCCCATACAATGATAGAAGTACTGTTTGATTGGATCGCTATGGATCTAGTAGGACCTCTAATAAAATCTGCTAGAGTACACCAGCATATATTGGTAATATTAGATTATGCCACCTGCTATCCGGAGGCAATTCCCCTACGTAACACTTCTGCCAAAAACATAGCAAAAGAGTTTGTTTAGCCAGGTGGGAAGTCCTAAAGAGATCTTAACTGACATGGGGACCCTGTTTATGTACAACAAAAAAACAAACAAAATGCCCAAAGCTATTTCCAATGTGACAAAAATACACAGTGCAATACCTGTATATTCTCTTGAAAAAGGGTCATTTAGTTTAATCCTTTGGCCAAAGCATCTTAAGCCTGCTGCCACTTTCAAGGCATGACCGTTAGCAGGTCCTAACACTCCCTGAGTTAAAATTCTTATTTACATGTATTATTACAGGAAGAATTACCTGCATTAGATCTGTCATAACTCAGCAAAATGAAACTGACCTGCCAACTTGGAAAGTGGGGAGTGTCACGATGGACACCAACTTCATCCACACATTTATATTTCTGGGTACTTGATTGAACAGAACAAGTTGCAAAATAAATTGTGATTTATTTCCTTAATAGACAAACACACAACATCTGCAGAATACACTTAAAACAACACTTACTGGGATAAGGGAACACAATAAATTGGCCTTGGAACGAAAGAAATTGTCCTTAGCTTGCAAGCGCCAGAAATGCAGCCTTGGTTTTAAAAGTCCTGTGGTTATGTTGTTATTAACCCCTTCACTCCTGGACCAGTTGCCGCTGTGCTGGAACAAAGTCATGCATCTTTACATCATGGATCAAAATTGAGGAATCACACTGGGGATACCTGGGGAGCCACGGTTATAGACTGCCCAAAGCTATCTTTAACATGTGGATCCAATCCCCTCGTGGGAACAAAAAAAACCACGATTTGCCAAATTACCCACAGTTCATAAGACCGGTCAAAAGGGCTGTCCGGTGGGCAGGGCTCATGGGGTCAGGTTGAAGCCCATGCCACTTAGCATACCTGGGCTACACCCATACCTTGGCACCACTGAGTCTGATTTTTCACCCAGAGATGTCAATAGCCTGTCATCTGGTATACCTCAGAATGCCGGCCGTGTATATATTATGGGTCTCTGGGTCTTTTCATCCCTGACTCTCCTTTTAGACTGAGGGGTGCTAAATCAGCGACCCCTTTGAAGTTCAGCCATGAAAATACCCCCAGCTGATTCACCCATATCACAGCTGGATGTCCAAGTAATTTCTGCTTGGACTTACAAAAAATACCTCCTGCCTTACATTTACAATCTGCAGTTTATACACACTTTATTAAAACAACATGTTCCGTTTGTGTTATAACTGTAATTTTTATATCTATGTGCATGTAGTGGTTCACTGTATTTGCACCCCAAAAATCAGGTTTCTGTGTGCTTTCGTTCTAGAATGAGTATTTCTCATTGAAATGCCGGCTGCTATACCGCCATCATATGTCGGTTAGAGGGTATGTCGAGCAATGCATTTTGTCTTTTAACATGGCAGGCAGGAAATGGCCTGCAAATGGGGGGGGGGGGGGGGAATGGCTGGGACAGGGCAAACACAGTAATGCATAGCAAATCAGTTTAACCCCTTCCTCCCCACGTCACATGGAGGAGCGAGCTTAAACCTTGGGGTGGGGGGGGGGGGGGGGGACTTCCCTCCCAAAAAAAGCTGAGATCAGCTGCACATAGTTAATAAACACACAAACACCCAACAAGCTCGGAGAAACCCCAAACATTCTTGGGTTTGCTTATTTAATCGCTTTTAGAGCCCAGGGTGAGAAGAGCTTGTGGTTTCTTTCCTTCCTTGTCCGTTCAGTCGAGTACGACTCTCGGCCACTCTATGGATCAGTGTTCTCCATGTCTTCCGGTCTCTCACGGCTTCTTTCAATTCTGCTTTGTCCAGTCCAGTATCTTTCTTGATGGTATCTAGCCAGGGAGTTCTTGGGCGGCCTCTTCCTCTTTTGCCACCGATCATTCCAAGCATGACTTCCTTCTCAAGCAACTTGCTTTGCATGATATGACCAAAGTAGAAGAGCTCTTGCTTCGTGATCTTGGCCTCCAGTGAGATTTTCGGTTTGATCTGTTCCAGAACTGCTTGGTTCGTTATTCTGGATGTCCACGGAATGCGTAGAAGACGTCTTCAGCACCACATTTTAAATGCATCGATCTTTCGCCTGTCTGCCTTTCTCAGAGTCCAGGTTTCGCAGTCATATGTTGCTATCGGGAAAACGATAGCACTGACCAATCTGCATTTGGTTGCCAGGCTGATGTTTTTACTCTTCCAGATGTTGTTCATACTGACCATCGCATTTCTTCCAAGCGTCTCTTGATCTCAGGGGTGCAGTCGCCATCGCGATCAATGGCGTGGTTTAGGCCGCCATTTTGGCTCGTGCTGTGCATGAGGCTCCTAGTAGATCGTGTTTTAATCATGTGGAGGGTTGGCAATAAAAGTACCTCTCTCTTACATTAATCCCGATGGGGGCGTCCGGATCCCTCTTTACTTCTCAACGCTGGGAAATGTTTTTAACCCCTTTGTAACCAGGTGGGTTAAATAATGCAGAGTTTTTGAAACAGGAATTAATCAGAAGTCCCCAATAATGGCAGATAAATAATGCCCCAGATGTCATTGTTTGTCCCAGACCCCTAAATCTATGATCAGGAAATGTATTGCATCACAACCACCCCAGTGTACATCTAGGTTGCCCCAAAAGTGGACAGCCTGATGGGACTCCCCTCTGCACAGGACCAGCATGCTAAAGGTTAACATTTGCTTGAACTTTGTGGAACATCAGCCCCACCCACTGGAATGTTAATGAGCCAAGAGGACACAAAGAACTTTGTGTTCACAGCTGCATTGAATCTCAACCACCCCAGTGTACATCTGCATTGTCCCTAAGGCGGACAGCCTGATGGGGCTCCCCAAGATCTGCTCCCCTCTGCACAGGACCAGTGTGCTAAGGGTTAACATTTGCTTGTACTTTGTGGTTCTTTGTGTTACTTCCTGGTAAAACATTTGTATTAAATAAAAGTATAGGTTTCTTGTACAGGTTGTCCTCGTTATCCAATGTTTCACTTTACGACGACTGGCATATCCAACGCTTTACAATGCAACCGTAAGGACTGTTTTCCGATGCCGGAATGCGTTATCCGATGCCTGAATGCATTATCCAACGCTCACCGCCACTGATTAACATGGGACTCACTTTACAACGGTTTCACTATCCAACGCTACTTCCAGAACGGATTCTGTTGGATAACCGAGGACTGTCTGTACTGATATAAAACAGTGGTCCCCTCTCCCATCTCTCTCTATAACAGTAATATTTGGTGATGTCTTCAGACTGTTTATCTATAGATAAGCCGCGCTAATGGAATTATTTGTAGTGATTGTGTATCTTCCTTGGAATGTGGGGGACTCTGTGTTCCTAATCACAGGGCTAATTCTGCCCATTGCAATCCTTTCCCAGGAACCTGCAGGACCCAGTGCATAAAGTAATCAGTGATTGGGAACCCAGAAGTGTACAGGATAACTTCACACTCTCCCCGGGCTTTTTCATTTCTGAGCCGGGCTGAATAAGTTGGATATTTGACAAGACTCCTGTGAATGGGAAAGTAACACACGTTAGAGATCAGTTCCCAGAATAAAGAAATCAGGTCACTTTCCCCTTGGGTCCCCGTATACCTGGCCTTGAAAAAGCATACCCGCGAAATGCGCGCGTCAGCACCACGTAGTCACGTGCACGGCAGAGCCCCGGTTCACAGACGCTGACTCCACGCGATCAGAGGAAGTCAGCGTGGCTCGGCTGCGGCACACACAAGGGCTCCATACAGACCCAATGGTCTTTAGAGCCAAAACTAGGGAACGATTGATACATCTGGCCACATAAAACGCAGTGATATACTTAAGAGAGCACTATCTTGCTGTCATCCGAGCACCTTATTTATAAGATAGGATTTTACCTCAAACAGCTCACAGTACCTCAACCCAGTAATTTAAATCTGGAGTGCCAGTTTCTAAAGTATATGTTACAGCGCTGCACCAACTAGGCAAAGGCTATATATTGCTTACCAATCCATTGGTCATTAAAGGTGCAGCTCTTAGCTACAACTCCTAGTGTGTTCAACTAGGAGATAAAGCAGTGTCCATACATCCATCAGTAAACCATTTGAGTACTAGTGTTTACCAAGGATCTACATACTTCAGATCCAAGGTTTACACGCTATATATATATATATATATATATATATATATATATATATATATATATATATATATGTAACGGCTGGACCCCCCTTGTCTGACCCACCCAATCTCACATTGGCCCGTGTGGTCTAACCGGTCCCCATTACAAGGTCGTGTGTGGTGGTGCACCTGCAAGTAACAGGACTCCTGAGTCTCCCGCTTGATGGTATTAGGGGATGTCATCAGGACAGGTCGCTGAGGTAGTGGGTACGAGTCCAACTTACTTCACGTGCAGCGCCTCCACCTCATCAGGATCTATGCTTCCGCAGGGAGATGGTCCTGGTGAGGAACTCCTTCTCTGTGGTGACCGCCACTGCAGAGTAATCTCACACTCACACAGTGGGGGTTTCTTTGAACAAGGCATCTTTATTATAGACTTGGATGTAGCAGACTGCCCTATGCAGCTGCCGGCTCTAGCCGCACATCTTTCCGTGCTGTCCCTTTGCCAGGTACGCCCTCCCGTATTGAAGTGGGATTCCCTTTCTCCTAGGGAGATCACCACTGTGCCAGGTCCCTGGACACAGTGTGGCATAGACAGACTTGATTGGTCACTCTGATACCGCTAGTTACAGCACTAGGGTCACAAAAGTATTCCTCCAATCCCTTATGCAGGAAGATACATTCTACCAGATGCTTCTCTGCCAACCTTGCAACAACACTAACTGACAGTGTTGTGCCCTTTATACCTCAGGGGGCAGGCGCATCTCTGATGTCACTATCCAGGGACTCAGAGCATACAGCCACTCCCTTCCTTACACAGGGCACCACACCAGGGTGTGAGGGAAAACCTCCATAACTACTGTTGGCAGGCCTATACTTACCAGGACTTACAGCCAACAGGGAAGATGTATGCAGTCATTATTATGCCTGGCTACATACTCCCCCTGGTTAATACACACCGTCCCGGCTGGGACCTAAATTTGGTGTACCTTGCGCCAGGAAACTGCAAAAGAACACACAAATAATATGGCAAACATCATCACATTGACATAATAATGCAAGCCCATCGCACTCACTGACCAGCAGGGAGCGCTAAAGAAAACAGCAGACCACTCTATTGGTTAATCAATAATAATGTCGAGGATCTGGCTTCTTCACCTCCCGCCCCGCAGCATCATGCACAGTCACGCTGTATTCCCGTGGTATCCCTCGCTCATTGCAATACACCACTTTGTGCATGTACACACTGCGTCCTATCTTCCAGACCCGCATAAGTTGAGCTACCCTCTGCTCGGCCTGCATCCCTTTAATGGCTCCCCCTTTCTCTATGATATAGTGTTGGATATCATTTTTAAGCCATCTCTCCCTATTCTCCTCTATCTCTCTCTTTAGAGGTTCCGGGACATACGGGTAATCAAGCCCATGCGACCTTCTGTATGTTGCCGCAATAGCCCGTTCAGCTCGGCAAGTCCTGGTCAAGCTACTTTGACCAGCCGCCCCGGGCAGCACCCATGACAGGGGCTCATCGGTTTCTACCGGGTCATCCAACCCTGCGGACCCCTTAGGAATAATAAGGCCTGCCTGGATACGATCCCACCTTACCCTTAGGGCCCTAAGGTATGCCTTGTCGTCAAAGTCACCGGCAGCCCACCAGTGATCAACCACCCCCTCCCTTTCTAAGATAAATCGGGTGCGGTCGAACCAGGATACATACCCCTCGTACAATGGGGCCCACCATCTAGTCTCCTTTCGTTCTTCGGAGCTATGGTCTATAGATTCTTCTAGGGACTCCTCATCAGGCCCCCCAGAAGATACCCCAGACGTACCCTCAGATCGCTCAACGACTCCTTTATACTGGGAGGTGTTTCTCACTGTAATACTTAGCACACTAGGGCAATCACTAGACACCGACACCTGTCGGGACATCCTCCCTCTTCCCTCCGACCCATCATCCGAAGTCCCCAAGTCCAGGCTTCCAGTCCGATCATCAGAAGGACCCCGTGACTCCCCGGACAACCCTAAGCTGGAACTGGACCCAAATAAAATAGTGACGGGTACAGGGGCTTTAGCTAGGGCCTTGGGGTTAACCTTGGGTGTGGACGGGGTTTGGGGACGGGACCGAACAGTAGGCATTGACAGGGTTACGACCTGCTCTCCAGCGATACCTGCCTTAACGTCGCCACAAAGTCCGTTCTTGTCTCCAGCAGCGGGGCTTCTGGTTCTGCAACTCGAACGCCCGTTCCCCCTGGTAGTAGGGGATCGGTTCCCGCTGCTTGACCGCAGAGGCGCCACCATCTCCCACTCGATGCCGCTCTGGTCCTCCGGAACCACCTCCGCACACGCACGTGCTGCGACGCCATCTTGGGGTGGATCCCCAATCGGGATCTCTTCCTCCACGAGGACATCCGCCAACGCCCGTCTGCTGCGCGATCCAGTCTGGCTCTGGACTCGCTCCTCCGTCTCTTCCATCCCTTGGTTCTGCAACAGGCACGGTGTCTTAGTACCTCGCAGAGTCGGGGTGGATCGACCTGCGTCCGTTCCACTAGTCACCACGGCAGTGGGACTCCGGCAATCGGATGGTCGCGGTACTGGAGACACTCGACTACGTGTCTCCACACCATGAGGAATTTCATTCCTCCATGGCGTACCAATGGTATGACAGTCTCTTCTTATAACTGTCTTACTCGCCAGCCTTGCGCACTCCTCGTCCGAGGATTCTAGCCTGCAATTCGGCCGAGGCATTCCAGTAGGAGACCGGCGATGGGCTCCTCGGTGATCACCTCTCCGATGGCTGGGTTTCTCCGTCGGAAGCACCAGAGCTGACTCCGTCTCCGCGGGACTTGCACTCTTATTCCAGAGGCCTCCCGGCTGCTCTTCTATCGGCATCGGGACATTTCCGGTCACTCCCACAGCTTGCACCAGTACGAATGTGGTCATGGGCCACATATACTGCAGTCCACAGTGGGGGCATCGGGCCTCGCTGCCCACGGCTCCACCCGGCAGTCTGCACTGCAGGCAAAGACACGCCATAGTCTCCACACCCTCCACACGGATTACCAGGAAGCCTCCTGGAGCCGAATAAGGGTGAGTGGAGATCACCGGACCCTGGTCCACTTTGTCAGCAGCTTCAGCCATCTTTACCAACGGAGGCACTCGTCTCAAAGGTCTATATTGGTCAATGGCTCTTCGCAACTGAAAGGCATGGGCTGATGTAGCAACCCTTCCTCCCACTTTCTCTGTCGACATCCGGTGGAACCGCAAACCACTCCCCCTGGTTGAAACTAGGGGGATGTCTCGTAGACTTGTAGGCTGACCCAGCACAGGTGCGGAGTGAGTCATAGTCCATGAGGGCGCGGAGTGAGTCATAGTCCATGAGGGCGCGGCTCCAGCTTTTGCGCCAAACTCCCCATCGGGGTGGAGTTTTCTCGTTGGCGCCAATCCTGGCCAACAATTAGCAAACTGCAAAGTTGCAAGACTTTCTGCAGCATGCCCACGCGGTGTCCCGGGAACGCGGGAACCGCCATCTTGGTAAGTATTGTCTTTTTTTCCATTGAAGGCAGCGTCTGGCTGTTTGTTAATTGGGGTATAACAAAGTCCATTTCGTTCCTCCCATCGGATCACACTGTCATGCTCATTATTCTCAGGGGTATCATCCCGAGAACAAAAACATGATAAACACGGCGCAGCCACGGCTTTCACGCCATTCCAGAGCAAACACACAAGAGTCTCTCCTGTAGCTTGTTCTTCGTCCACGCACAGTTCATATGCGTGTTCTTCCTCTGACCGCAATCCTGGACCTTCTGCTCTATGCAGATCCTCCATTCCTACGGTTCTCTCTCCCCGCCATCCTGGACCTTCTGCTCTGTGCAAATCCTCCATTCTGACAGGTCTCTCTTGATCGCTGAACACTGATTTCCTGTACATGGAGCTCCACTCTGCGGGGCAGCTACCACATCCGTACAATAAACATGCCTTGTGCACCACCTTGTGTACCTAATGTAGATCTGACTCGTGTTTGCACTACCTCAGGCTAGGCTCACTCTTTCTGTGTCTACTGTAACACGTTCCTCCAGTCTGTGCTTCTTGGTAAGTGATCTGGAATGGAGACTAGAGTACTCTGGCTCTTCCATGCAGTACTTTGGGCGTCGACCTACTTTTGGCTAGCCTAGTGCGGACCCTTCCAGAATTCCTGCCCTCAGTTACCAGTTTACCCCTTCAGGCGTCCCCCGCTAGCACTTCCTCAAGGTGACTAGAACAGCAATAGCCCCCTGCTCCAGACTCACTAACCCCTTACGGATCCCAAGGCGTCTTTGCGGCATGCAGCTCCAGCATCTCCCTGACTACCCCTGGCTCCGTCCCACGCAGCACAAAGTGGCAGCAGACACTCTCTCTGTTTCCTAGCGTGTGCCTAGCAAAAGCCTGTCCTGTTGACAGGTATCTCTCAGCAGCGCCTCCAATTGTAACGGCTGGACCCCCCTTGTCTGACCCACCCAATCTCACATTGGCCCGTGTGGTCTAACCGGTCCCCATTACAAGGTCGTGTGTGGTGGTGCACCTGCAAGTAACAGGACTCCTGAGTCTCCCGCTTGATGGTATTAGGGGATGTCATCAGGACAGGTCGCTGAGGTAGTGGGTACGAGTCCAACTTACTTCACGTGCAGCGCCTCCACCTCATCAGGATCTATGCTTCCGCAGGGAGATGGTCCTGGTGAGGAACTCCTTCTCGGTGGTGACCGCCACTGCAGAGTAATCTCACACTCACACAGTGGGGGTTTCTTTGAACAAGGCATCTTTATTATAGACTTGGATGTAGCAGACTGCCCTATGCAGCTGCCGGCTCTAGCCGCACATCTTTCCGTGCTGTCCCTTTGCCAGGTACGCCCTCCCGTATTGAAGTGGGATTCCCTTTCTCCTAGGGAGATCACCACTGTGCCAGGTCCCTGGACACAGTGTGGCAGAGACAGACTTGATTGGTCACTCTGATACCGCTAGTTACAGCACTAGGGTCACAAAAGTATTCCTCCAATCCCTTATGCAGGAAGATACATTCTACCAGATGCTTCTCTGCCAACCTTGCAACAACACTAACTGACAGTGTTGTGCCCTTTATACCTCAGGGGGCAGGCGCATCTCTGATGTCACTATCCAGAGACTCAGAGCATACAGCCACTCCCTTCCTTACACAGGGCACCACACCAGGGTGTGAGGGAAAACCTCCATAACTACTGTTGGCAGGCCTATACTTACCAGGACTTACAGCCAACAGGGAAGATGTATGCAGTCATTATTATGCATGGCTACATATATATATATCTGGAGAATATGGAATTACCCAGTATACCGAGGCTGCTAACAGGTAGTGCACACACTTTATGGCAACTTGATTGAAGAGAGACCCAGCAATGATTAATGAAACAATAAGCCTCCGGTATTGAAAACAGGGAGTTGGGTAATAGTAAGCCGGATAGAGGTACAGAGGGACACCTCCCTAAGGGGCGCCCCCAAGTAAATCACAGCCCGGCACTAACCGCCTCAATAATCTCCCTGAAATACCGCGTGGAGGTTAGGAGTACTCACGAAAAAGCCGTCCCTGTTGGTGCAGGGAATTCTGCAGCGGCTTCCTCCTCTGGTGTAGCTGGCGTCAGCGTGCTCCTCCGGAAATGATGACACAGGAAGAAGGGGGTAGGATGGTCCGTGGTTCACAGCAACTTCAGCAGCCAACGCATGGATGTCTAAAAAAACTTTATTGATCGCTAGCAGCAAACATCAGGCAACCACTCTAACATGTTTCGTCCAGGCTATGGACTTTTTCAAAGAAAAAGTCCATAGCCTGGACGAAACATGTTAGAGTGGTTGCCTGATGTTTGCTGCTAGCGATCAATAAAGTTTTTTTAGACATCCATGCGTTGGCTGCTGAAGTTGCTGTGAACCACGGACCATCCTACCCCCTTCTTCCTATATATATATCTGGTCTAACTGTACGCTTACGCACAACATATCCCAGTTGGCGTCAGCATAGCACACTTGGTGCACACTTACCACAACTGTATATCCATACGACCATATCTCTATCGGACTGCAATATCCAGCAGCACATTGTTAGGTTCTACCAATCCTGCACACCAATAAAGTTTTACTGTGTTTTGAAATATGAAAAGTTTATGAAAAGTTTTTCATTTACTGTGGCACTACATATATGACAACTACTATCGTCCCTCACAACACTTACCTCTAGCCTATCGCTCCATATGAAGGTGGCTAGGGCCAGTGAGTTCACAAACACTGGACTTTACCACCCTATCTGACGCTCCTCTGGAGTACCTAACCCCAAGAGCCTGTTAAACACTTGTCATTATTTAATACTCGTTTTAAACCCCATTGTTTTAACTAATCTTTGAATAAAGAATAGTTTTTAATTGACTCACCATCTCACTTAGGAATAGAGTGCTGCATAGGGGTTCTGTGTGTCTTTAGTATAACTCCCTGTTACTCACCTAAGAGTGAGGAGAGACACAGAAAACAGCAGAAGAGAAACATGTTATCTGCTGTCTGCTGGGTCCAAGCACACCCATCTACATACAGCACTTATTCCCTCACCTGCTGTCTCTGTAAGTTTCCCCTCAAACCTCTTAGATTGTAAGCTCTTCGGGCCAGGGATTTCCTTTCCCATTGTCTGATTTTGCTCCACTTATTGTATTTTTTAAATTCCCTGTACTGTATTCTTTGTGAAGCGCTGAGTACACTTTTGGCGCTATATAGCTAAAGACATTGTCATGCCTGTATGCCCGCAGACCTGGCAAGACCCCAGAACTGAGGTGGGAAAGGTATTACACCACACACCCACAGCAGTGGGAGCAAGCCCGGAGTGTGGTATAGCGTTGCTGGGCCTGTTTAATGAGTAGTTAGTGATACTTGCAACGTCTTTAGTAGTATGCGTAGGGATAGTCGTGTCCGTGTGCCAATGTCCAAGGGTTCCAGAGGGTAGAGTCGTCGGGGTACAAAGCCAGGTCCAAGGGTTTCAGAGAGCAGTGTGGTCGAGAGTGTAGCAAGGTTCAAAGGGATACACAGAGCAGAATAGTCCA
Organism: Ascaphus truei; assembly: GCF_040206685.1. Classification (NCBI taxonomy): domain Eukaryota; kingdom Metazoa; phylum Chordata; class Amphibia; order Anura; family Ascaphidae; genus Ascaphus; species Ascaphus truei. The sequence continues at coordinate 38,354,548 of NC_134495.1, forward strand.
GAGTAAGCAGGGTCAAAGCCAGGGAAATCCAAAGGTGAAGCACAGGAGCAGGATACAGCAGGGACACAGAGGGAGCACAGCATAGGTCAGCACACAGGGAAACAGGAACTACTGTATGCAGAGCGAGGAAGAAGTGGACAGACAGGGATTATAAAGGAAGGTGCACCAATGACAGAGAGGGGAGGAGCAGAGAGAGAAGTGGGAGAAGATAGGGATAGGTCAGGAAGAAGAGAGGAGGAGACAGAAGGGGTAATCAGGGGAGTAACCGGTAGGAATTGGGAGGAGGAGTCAGGGTCGTGGCAGGGCAGAGAAAAGGAGCGTGTGCGCGGACCCTCTGTAAGTTGAGGGTGCGCGCGCACAGGCTGTGAGAGGGAGATGGCCCGCAGGGACCGGGAGGAGGACGTAGAGGGCGGACAGAGCCCGGAGAAGGAGCGCGTGCGCACGCCCTGCGTGAGCGGAAGGGGCGCGTGCACAGGCCGTGTCACCAGGCGCTCGGAGCGCCGCGCTGCGGGAACCGTGCAGGAGGGGGGCAGAGGAGCGGACGGGACCGCCAGGGATGGCAAGGTATTGTTCGTGGGCGCAGCGAGTGACTGGGAGAGGGGAACACTGGTGCAGGAGCTCGGGGACTGCGCGGGTGCGCGAGGTCTGCGGGGCATGCGCTGAGGAAGTGGGAGAGAGGTAGAAGGAACAGGACAGGAGTGGGACAGGGTAGAAGGTATAACAGGAGATGGGACAGGGGAAGATAAGGAAGGGAAAGGAATCCCCTGGATCGTCACAGACATACAATAAAATACAATAACACTCAGGGGAAGCTGTATATGCATTGTTGCTTTACTGGTATTGGAACCGACCACCCTTTTGTTTCAGAGTAACCTGTTAGACCCCGTTTAAGCTGGGTCCATTACTGGGATCCTGGCTGGTCCTATGAAGGTGAAGATTATACCTATGAACTCTTTGGGAACTGTCACTTCCATGCAGGCTGAGATTAATACTTTTGCACATCTAGAAATGATCCGCCAACACCCAGGAACCCTCTTTCTGAGGCCCTCTGTAGTGTGTCACTTTCCCCTCTCTGGGACCTGTTGGATACCACTAGCCATCTTCTTGGATCCTAATTAAACGGCACTCTCCCTATCTTAACATAATAAATAAAGGGGGACCTGGTCTGTTTTATTACGTTATGAATATATCCCTATCAACTCTCCCGAGGCTCCTCTCCTTTTATCTTCCAGGAACCTGACTCTCTAGAACTTTCCTCCTATCCTACATACTCATCGTGACATCAGGATCCCTATGACAACACAGGGTGGGCCCAGCAAACACTAACCTGCTAGTAACCCCTTAGTAGGGGGGTTACATAAATATAGCACCAAGTGTAATTATGACATCAGGTTTCTCTATCACCTCCTCAGACATACATATTTGGTTTGTTTGTATCAAACGTGCCATAAATGGACTGCATTTGGGATTGGTGGAGATTACTCGACATTACCCAGAAGTTTGATAATTGGGTTGTGTCTAAAAATAACTCTAATTATATTGAGCAAGTCAACTGAATAAACTTCGATGTATTTTAATCTCTCTCCCCGATTTATAATTACAGACGGAAGTATAAATTACTTACAGCTGTGATTGCAATTACACAATGAAGCGTCACTTTCATTTATTTCTGTTTATTGATGATTTTATCCCCATATAAAGTGACCGCATTGGGAAAATCAGAAACATCACAAACACCATCTGAGAAATACTATGACTTGTCCTGAGGGAAATAAGACATAACATTATTCCCCATCACTAAGCAGAGAAATGTAGGATAAACCTGTGTGTTTCCCTCAGGTCCCATGTCAGTCTCTCCCTCTCAGTAATGTCCCATATGACACATCCCCGTCCCACTGATTTACACATCGCTCTCAGCAGCTTCCCTTTCCTGTGATACATTTGTTGCAGTTTTATCCTCAGTTTGGGAGATTTAGATAAACCTAATCAGTAAGGTTTTGCTGCCCTCTAGTAGTGACAGGGTGTAATTGTTGCTCGAATGTTTCTGTATGGAAGGTCTGTGAGATATTGTCACTGTGTCCCTAGCACAGTAATACACGGCGGTGTCTTCCAACTTCACACTGTTTATCTGTAGATAAGCCGTGCTAATGGAATTATCTGTAGTGATTGTGAATCTTCCTTGGAATGACGAGGAGTACCAGGTTCTCCCATCCGCAGGATCAATTCTGCTCACCCATTGCAATCCTTTCCCTGGAACCTGTTGGACCCAGTGCATATAGACGCTGGTGAATGTGAACCCAGAAGTTTTACAGGATAACTTCACACTCTCCCCGGGCTTTTTCATTTCTGAGCCGGGCTGAACAAGTTGGATATTTGACATGACTCCTGTGAATGGGAAAGTAACACACGTTAGAGATCAGTTCCCACAATAAAGAAATCAGGTCACTTTCCCCCTTGGTCCCTGTCACTCACCTGAGAGTGAGGAGAGACACAGAAAACAGCAGAAGAGAAACATGTTATCTGCTGCCCGCTGGGTCCGGGCTCAGGACACAAGTCACAGAGATTACTGTCACATCACAGCCCTGCGGCTCCAGCTTTTCTACCTGACAGATCCCAGACAGGAAGCACAGGCTGAATTTGCATGTTCTGATGAGGGGAATAAAGAGCCTTCAGTCCTTGTAATAATAACTCACATCAGAGATTAAAGAAGAAAACTGCAAAAGGTGCCAGGATCAAAACAACGTGCGAATACATTCATGGCACCTGATACATGTGTTACCCTCTGTTCATTGCTACATACAACACCTGTAATATGTATGTATGTATGTCTTTATTTATATAGCGCCATTAATGTACACAGCGCTTCACAGCAGTAATATACGGTACAATCATATAAATAACAAATAATATAAATAAGACATAAAGGGGAGAAGTGCTTCAGACATAAAAGTAACATTTAGGAAAAGGAGTCCCTGCTCTGAAGAGCTTACAATCTAATTTGTAGGTAGAAAGAACGTACAGAGACAGTAGGAGGGGGTTGTGGTAAGTGCACCTGCAAGGGGCCAAGGGTTATGTATGAGGTGTTAATTATCAGCCATGGAGCTACTCATATGCTTCCTAAAGCATGTGTGTTTTGAGGTGGGTCTTAAAGGTGGATAGAGAGGGTGCTAGTCGGGTATTGAGGGGAAGGGCATTCCAGGGGTGCGGGGCAGTCAGTGAGAAAGGTTAAAGGCGAGAGAGGGCTTTAGATGCAAAGGGGGTATAGAGAAGACATCCTTGAGCAGAACGCAAGAGTCAGGATGGTGCATAGCGAGAAATTAGGGCTGAGATGTAAGGAGAAGCAGAAGAGTGTAAAGCTTTGTCCCCGCATGCTACTGCAGTGCCTGCTGTGGCGGACGCTGCAGGGACAAGAGCCCTCCCCTCAATGGCGCCGGGCCCGCTGCGAGGGGGGGCCGCAGCGCTGTGGCGAGAGTTTCTCCTTCTCTCAATAGAATTGAGAGCAGGAATCGCGACGGAGCGCTAGGCCACGCCCCCCGCCAATTCAGCCAACAAGGGCGAACCTGCTTGGTGACGTCATGGCCGCGCCCCGTCACTCCCCCGCCACGCCCCCCCCCACCGGTCTCTCTTCCTGCAGCTCATTGCAGACCGGGGAATCGGCTGCACTCGCCGCCAGCCTCGCGGGCGCGCGTGCAGCGGAGGCACTGGGACCTTAGTCTAAAGCTTTAAAAGTGAGGAGGAGAATTGAGTGTGAGATACGGGATTGATAGAAAGCCAGGAGAGGGATTTCAGCAGGGGAGACGCTGAGACAGATTTAGGAAAGAGTAGAGTGATTCTGGCAGCAGCGTTTAGGATAGATTGTAGGGGAGACAGGTGAGAGGCAGTAAGACCGGACAGCAGGAGGTTACAGTAGTCGAGATAAGAGAGAATGAGGGTGGTGTCAGAGTTTTTGCTATGCGGACACTACATAGGGGGTCCTAATTATTTACCCATCAAAATAATATGTATTAATTTATTAATAATGTGCAATTAGTCAACAAGCTACATAATTAGTGAAATAAAAACAGTGTGCGACAGGACCAACAAGTTATCACATAATATACTTCTAAATTCTACTTGAGAAGGGGTAATATAAAGTTACCATTAATACTCATATTTACTAGTACTGAGTACCCGTGCACTATTACTCCAGGTCACCTTGGGGGTATGTACCAAGAGAAGCAATTTGCTCCAAAACAATGGGAACAAATACTCCATTGAGCGATGTGCCTCTGGCAGATGTGTGAAGCTGTTAATCTTACTTCTTACATGTGACAGGTCTCTTAGGGGCAGAGATTACCCCATTTATTTGGCACAGAGAGAGAGAGAGAGGAAACGTCCCCAGTTACAGGCACAGATTTTACTCCATCCCATTATAATATTGTTCTCATTCTCTCCTCCCTCAGTCCCCTGTAACCAGTCTCATAAACACTCACTGGGGCAAGTGGGGCATTAGAGCAATGCACATTCATACATTGACCTAAAGTGGGGCAGAGTCACAATGATACAATGTGCACTTATTTTCAGAACAATATTGGAGTTTGGGACATTAGACTCTGGAGACGATATTAGTACATCATTTCAGTGGAGCTGATCTCTCCCCCAGCACTGGGAAGCAGTATCACAGAATATTTAATACATGTTTTTTCTATAGGTTTGTGCATCAGTTTAGCAGCCTGGAATCTCTCACACATCCCAATGTGTTTTGCAGACAGTTGCTGCCCTCTAGTGGTGAGAAGGATTCCTCACTGAGGGTGAATGTTTCTGTATGGAAGGTCTGTGAGATATTGTCACTGTGATTCTCTCGCACAGTAATACATGGCGGTGTCTTCTGGTTTCAGGCTGTTTATTTGTAGAAAACCTGTGCTTATGGAATTATCTGTAGTAATTTTGGACCTCCCTTGGAATGAGGAGGAGTACCAGGTTCTCCCATCCGCAGGGTCAATACTGCTCACCCATTGCAATCCTTTCCCAGGAACCTGTTGAATCCAGTGAACCCAATAGCTGGTGAATGTGTATCCCGAAATCTTGCAGGATAATGTCACACTGTCCCCGGGATTTTGTATTTCTGCGCTGGGCTGAACAAGTTCAATATCAGACTTGACCCCTGAAAATAACACAATAGAAATGATTGAACCCCCAAAGGACACAAGCAGCAGATATTATTATCCCACCTCTGAGCCTCTCACTCACCTGGGAAGGAGGACAGACACAGAAGGAAACAGAAGAGAAGCATGTTATGTATTATCTCCTATCTGCTGGGACTGAGTTTAGCACAAACCCTGTTCAGTCTGAGATCACCGTCCTGGGGCTCCAGCTTATCAACCCTGACAGATCCCAGACAGGAGGCACAGCCTGAATTTGCATGTGTTCATCAGGGGTATAAAGAGCATTCAGATCTGTAAGAAACACATTAATAACAGAGGGGGGAGAACAAAAACATTTCCAGGAGGTGTGGGGATGAGGAACATTTCTGCACCGTTTAATGTCACAAATATGTATTTGTTTTATTGTGAGTATTCCTAAGGACGGAAGCATCAAACATATGTAGCCAGGTCCCCCTTGCCGTAGTAACTCCCCTCCTGCTGGTGCGCGAGCCGCGCGTTACTAAGGATCGGGCCGGTTGCCGGGGATGCGATCGGGCCGTCGTTAAGGCCGTGATCGCGTTGCTGCGGTGCTGTCGGTTCGCGGAGTGGGGCGCCGCCATTGTTAGGGGCGGTGCGCATGCGCAAGGGCTAGGAGCACCGGGAGGACTGCAGGGAGCTCGCGCCTGCGCAGTGAAGGCACAGAAAGCCCGCGAAGCACTAGCCTATGAGAGGAGGGCTCTGTAAGAGGACCCATGAGCCTCTGGAACGGCCCCATGACGCCAGGGAGCCAATAGGGCTGGAGGAGCTCTGTTGGCAACATAGAGATACATTTCGCGTGCAGGGACCACGTGAGCAGTTGGTGACCGGAGCAGCTAGGGGAAAGAGGTAGGGTGCTGGAGTCAGTGACTCCCGGCACTAGGCCAGTACTCCCCTAGGCCCCAGATAGTCCTGAGTCACCCTAGTGGAGTGCGATAAGGACAGGCCCTAGGTTAGGGACCCTGCCCCTTTATCTATACGCTAGTTAGGAATCCAGCGGACGCTGTGCTTTCCGCCGAGAGGATTGTGCTTAAGCTTGGCCTCTAAGAGACAACTAGACTATAATTGCGGAGGCCCAGTACGGATTGACTGCGGCCTGTGGATATCAGCACGGTTCTCGTCAAGGTACAGACGGCGGGGAGAAGCGGTGATATTATCCACGCCGGAATTCACCCCAACTTCGGAGGACACCCCAGCGATTCCCCCGTGGTATAGCAGTACCCGTGGCTGGAGCCCGGGCAGGTAACTCACCAACTCACGTGCACCAACAAGGCCTATCCTCAGACATAGTGGCTGCGCAGTCACACACATATACACATACGTTGGTCTATGAACTGGGAGTACGAGACTTTGGGTGGGACTCACTGGACTTGAGGGTGGGATCCTTGTGTTGGGACAGTAGCGTTCGCTGTGACGCAATAAGTGTGGACACCCTCTGTGGTGTCCGTTAGCGTTAACCTCAGGGAGACGTTGAGTCAGGTTGCCTTTGGAAAGGGACACCTGTTGTTACTTGTTGACCTTGCATGTTTCTACGCACAGCAGTAAAAGGTATTCGTTATTATCCAATCAGTTGTATGTAGTTATTGGGTATTGTCCTGCGAGGAACCACTCCACCTCTGGCAGGAGCCATCGCAGGTGGAGGCGCTGCATCATTGTAATTGTATATGCTAGTATATTGCCCCAGGTTCCCCGTGGCGGGAACTCAGCCCTCCTGTGAGCCAACAGGTAATGCACAACACCGAGTAACACCATATGTTTCCTGCACCCCCACACTATATCTGCGATTGGGGGGGGGGGGAAAGCCGTTACATTTGGAGGCACTGCTGAGATCTTAGACCTGGGGTGCCCTATTCAACAAACGTTCTAAAATGTCACCAATATTCCCGTGCCTGTCGCGCTCAGAAGTATATGAGTGGGCTATGAGGCTGGAAGTGCCACCGACCCACACGCTTGCGGTGTGCTGCATCCCTATAGACGTCCCGTCTATGGCCATACGAGTAGCTTTGCGCCAACACTCTCATCTCCGGGGTACAAACGCCCTAGCCTTGGTAGATCAATGCACAGAGACCAAGGGGTATTATTCCGTGTTAGTGGACATTGGGCAAGATGTAAATGTGGAACAAGGACCATCCAGCGTGTGGTTTGACGGCCCGGCCGAGTCGAGTTGTGCGGTGGTGTACCCCGCGTGGCCCATCAAGTCCAAACCCGACAGCTCCCGCACGAACTTGGAGGAGGTGGATATGTGTGCCTCGTCTTCTTCCCCTGAGAGTTATTGTGAGTCTACTGTAGGTGCCGCCACCGACCACAGTCCGCCGCTAAGTATTGCACCGGCCCCGACTAGCGGGAGAAATGAGATCCAAATGTTAGCTCAAAGTCTTGCCGAGTTGGGAGGAGCCAGGGCTGAAGCATCGATGCAACAGCAATATCGTAAATTGAAAATCTTTTCAGGCACTAAACCGACACCGGCGGGCGAAGAGGCGTTTGACGCATGGATAGAGTATACTTCACAGGTTGTAGAGGAATGGACGTGCCCTGAGCTAGTCAAACAACAACGCATAATGGAGTGTCTACGGACCCCCGCTTCCATCACTATACGGCTGGCTAAGGATCAACATGCAGATATCACTGCCCAGAAAATGTAAGAGATGCTTGAGCGTGCTTACGGGCGAACAGAAGATGAAGGCCAACTGATGCTGAGGTACCTCAACCTTCGCCAGTAGCTGGGGGAGGAGCTGTCTGCCTATCTCCACCGAATTAGGAAGGTCCTATAGGATATGCGGAAACGAGACCAGATCAAGTCCACTCAGGTGGATGAGTATTGCTGGAATCAATTCTAGAAAGGAGCACTTCCCGACAACCCTATCGCCATCATGGTTAAATGCTCCCTGATGCGGAACGACCCCCCTTGCTGGCAGGATCTAGTGGATGAGATCAACAAGCATGAGGCATATGGCCGGTTACATACTCCCGCCAAGGTTAAGGAGTCTGCCCCCAGTGACCCAACTAAAGCCGCTGGGGCCAAGGCCAAGAATTCTGCGACTACAGAAGAGGAGGTCGCCCCTAAGGGCTCGGGCCCCAAAGCTAGGCCCAATCGCAACTCCCCTCCCCCGTACCGTGGCCGTTCTGAATCAAGGGACCTCCTTTGCTACACCTGCGGTAAGAAGGGCCATTTCACTCGGGCCTGCCCAGAAAGGGAGGAACCCCCTGAGGACAAAACTTCCACTCGGCGAAACCCAGCCCGGACGATGGTATGCCGAGCACAAGCCGCTGGACCTGACGTGGAGACCCCTCAAGGGAACACCAATGCCCCTGCGGATGCTGAGGCAGGGATGGATGCCCCCAACCGAGGGGCTTACAGCCAAGTAGGCCCTGCAGCCATTGTGCCAGTATTAGTAGAAGGGATCTACGCATCGGCCCTACTGGATACAGGGTCGCAAGTGACCATCATATACCAACCGTTCTATGAACAGCACCTCCGGCACTGTACACTGAGAACGGCCAAGCATGTGACAGTACGAGGGCTAAGCAATGAAGACTACCCTATCGCTGGAATTGTACAGGTGCAGATGGAAATACTCCAGCTGAACACCGGGAACAGACACCCCATGCAATTAGCGGCCTTGTTATGCCCGGAACCCCAAGGACAGTGCAAGTACCCGATCATTTTAGGCACTAACGCTGATATAGTACAAGCAGTGTTTCGGGCGTACCTGAAAGAGACTAACGAGTTACCTCTAGCCACCGCCCTTCTAGACCCAGTTCTAAGAGAAGAGTGCCAACGGATCTATGCCCTGGAGCGACATGGAGACCTATACAATCGTCAGGCTGGACTGACGACCATATTACCAGGGGGAGTACAAAGACTACCTGTTTGGTGTTGTTACCCTGAACGAGATGGGGATGATCAGCTTTTCTCTCTGGAGAGTACCCTGGAAGAGGAGGTCCAGAGAGGATATAAAATTCTACCGGAGGTGAGGGAGTGGGCAACTAAGATTCCACGCCGAACCCACGTGTATGTGCAGAATATCTCTCCCTTCCCAATGGAGTTGGATGCCGTTCAGAAGTTGGGTGGCATATATCCGGTCAGCCCAGTAGTAGACACACCTGAGGTGAAGGTGGCGGCCGCGGATGAGCGTGTCATTGAGCTGGATTTCAACTTCGGTGATTCGACACTATCCACCCATTGGAAGGAGCGGCTGGCCACGCAGTTGACTCAACGACGACATGTGTTCTTCACGAGTGAGATGGACGTGAGGTGTAGTCGCAGCGCCCAACATACCATCCGATTGAGTGACACCACCCCATTCCGAGAACGATCACGCCGCCTCGCCCCGTGGGATATAGACGATGTGAGGAACGTCCTTCATGATATGGAGGATGCCGGGATTTTGACAGAGTCTCGGGGCCCATACGCGTCCCCCATAGTGGTGGTGCGTAAAAAGAACGGATCCGTACGACTGTGCATCGATTATCGGACATTGAACAATCGTACGATACCGGATCAGTACAACCTCCCGCGCATCGAAGAAATACTGAACGCGCTAAATGGAAGTCAATGGTTCAGCGTGCTCGACCTCCGATCCGGGTACTATCAGGTACCTATGAGCGCGGAAGATCAAGAAAAAACAGCTTTCGTCTGCCCCCTGGGATTCTATCAATTTACCCGTATGCCCCAAGGTATATGTGGGGCGTCTGCTACGTTCCAAAGGTTGATGGAAAAGACTATCGGGGACATGATTCCACGGGAGTGTCTGGTATACCTGGATGATATCATCGTCTTCGGAAGGACTCTGGAAGAGCACGAAGAACGATTATTTAAGGTGATCGACCGTCTGGGGAACGAAGGTTTGAAATTATCCCTAGACAAGTGCCGGTTTTGCCATACCTCGGTGACCTACGTGGGACACTTAGTGTCCGCCAAAGGGATCGCCACCGACCCTGCCAAGGTAGAGGCCGTAGTGAACTGGCCTCGCCCAGAGAACGTCACAGAGTTGCGATCCTTCCTGGGGTTCTGTGGGTATTACCGCCGCTTCGTGGAAGGGTACTCGAGCAAGGCTAAACCCCTGAACAATCTGTTGAAGATATACCCTTCAGAGACCGGGAAGAAGGCTGTATCGGCTCACCAACCGTTCGGTGACAAATGGACATCTGAGTGTGAGCAGGCCTTCCTGAAACTGAAGAAGTGTCTGACCGAAGCGCCCGTGCTTGCATATGCGGATCCCGAACAGCCATACGTCCTGCATGTGGATGCCAGCTTAAATGGTCTAGGCGCCGTCCTGCACCAGAAGCACCCGGAGGGCCTGCGGCCTGTAGCTTACATCAGCCGCAGCTTGACACCCAGTGAACAGAGATACCCCGTCCACAAGTTAGAGTTCCTGGCTCTCAAGTGGGCTATTACCGAGAAACTACACGATTACCTGTACGGTGTTGCCTTCGAAGTAAGGACAGATAACAATCCCCTCACCTATGTCAATACCTCGACCAAATTGGACGCCGCCGGACACCGCTGGTTGGCCGCCCTGAACAGTTACAGATTCTCCATGAAATATAAGCCGGGGCCCTTGAATATAGGGGCTGACGCCCTCTCCAGACGACCCGGGTTAAGCGCTGTTCCAGATGATGAGGAGTGGGAGGAACTCCCAGGACCCGGCGTGAGAGCTATGTGTAGCATGGCCGCTATAGTCAACAGCCAAGTGGCCTTTTCAGAATTACGAGCAGCTGATTCATTGGGATGCCGGTCGCAGGCTGCCCAGCCGCTTACTGCGATCCCAAAGGGATGAATATCACGCCTGATAAGGTGTTACGGTGGAAGGACCTGGTAGATTACCAAGTACGAGATCCTGTTATTGGTATCCTCCGGAGAGCTGTAACAAAGGAGAACCCTGCCCTTCTTAAGCGCGCGCCCAAAAACTTGGTGGCCTTGCTCATTCAGGAGTGGGACAAATTCGAAATAGACAATTGCTTACTCTATCGGGTGGTACAGTACCACAACCACCCGGATAGGAGACAACTAGTCCTCCCTAAGAACCTACAATATCTGGTGCTGAAGTCCCTACATGATGATCATGGGCACCTTGGTACAGACAAAACCTTTGGGCTGGTCCGAGATCGTTTTTTTTGGCCTAAGATGCGAGAGGCCGTTGAGCGTCACTGTCGCCGATGTACTAGGTGTATACAGTGGAAAACTCTGCCTACCCGAGCGGCCCCCATGGGTCATCTGCAGAGTTCGGGTCACATGGACCTCGTGTGTATGGACTTTCTGTGCATTGAGCCGGATAGCCAGGGAATATGTAACGTGCTGGTCATCACAGACCACTACACGCGGTATGCTCAAGCTTTCCCTACTAAAGACCAGAAAGCCATCACCGTGGCGAAGATATTATGGGAAATATACTTTGTACATTACGGCCTTCCCTACTGCCTTCACTCTGATCAGGGGCGGGATTTCGAGAGTACTTTGATCAGGGAACTGCTCCGAATGCTGTACATTGCCAAATCCCGAACGACCCCGTATCACCCCGAAGGAGATGCTCTACCCGAACGTTTTAATCGGACATTACTAGACATGCTCGGAACACTACAGAGTGCTCAGAAATCGGAGTGGAGTCGACATGTAGAGACCTTGGTGCATGCGTATAATTGCACCAGACACGAGTCAACGGGATTCTCCCCATACTTCCTGATGTTTGGGAGAGAAGCGAGATTGCCAGTGGATGTGCGTCTTAGAGTCTCAACGGATGGGATACATAATGCTAGAGGAGCAGAAGGGGGAAGAAAAACAGGGAAAATCACAGGATCAGACAGCAAGAGGAAGAAATATTTTTAGATACATCTAGGAATAATGTCATTAACATTTCAGATACCCCTCTTACTTTACAACAAACACTGCTGCTGAATAAAGGCCTCAATTTTGCTCCTCAAGAGAACTTTAACTTGTTTTCTACGATCATAGACCTCCAAAAGTACACCAGGAAGTTAGCTCTCAAAAAATTGTTTATTAAAAAAAGATAATACTGATGTGTGTACAGATATCAATGTTCATGTTGAACCGACTAATCATGATGTATGTTCCTTTAAGGAGGATGTTTTTGGTCTTGAAATGAAATCCCTATTTCAAGAGAGCTGTACAGATGACCCTATCGTATAGTGGTAAAGTGAAATAAGGCGCAAACAAATAAAAAGTGAACACTAATAATAAGTGACTAATCAAAATCTTAAATAGGTGATAATGTGATAAAATTTAAATGAATACAGCTTCACCCCCTGCTCTGGAACCCACTGGAAGGGGTAGTCTTCACTCTTCCCCCACAGTAACAGCAAAACACACAAAATCCACGGGGAGCATGGGGAGGAAACAAAAATAAATTTAAGTGCAGCAAAAAAAGGCAACGTGGAAAAAAGCCTTCAAATGACTTGGCTCTAATGAATTAACTACTTACAAGATGTAAGAGTCAAATAGGCAGGGTTGACTCAAACAGTCACAGGTAAGTGGATGATGCAGTTGTCATCAGAGTGGATCGGGTCCCCAGGATCACGTACCCCAATGTTGAGAGAAAAACTGGCATAGCACAGATCACTCGAGATAAAATAGCTTTATAACAATAAAATATTATACTTACATTCTAACAATAAAATACGGGCATATCACACTGCATTAGTGTAGGAAGATTTTAGCCAGCTGGCTCACCGTCCTGCAACGTTCCCCCACTCCTCTGCCTCAGCCCCCGGTCAGCTGTTACACTGCTCCGACTGGCATCTGACGTCACTTCTGGGTTCGTCGCGCGGTGAGTGCTGGATCTTCCTGCAACTTCTCTGCTGTATGCTCCGGTCTGAATGAAAACTCCCACTCTACGCGTTTCAAAAGCAACTGCTTTCTTCCTCAGGAGTCCTGTTTTTCAGATGACCCTATCGACACCCCTTTCTTTGGTCATGTAGACTCTGGTTTAAAGAGGAAATCTTTATTCATCCCCCATAATTCTAAGGGTCCCAGTATATCAACCTTTGAAAGGTTGGTAGAGAGGGATCTTAGAATTTTGGCCGAGGGCTTCTTTTTTTCATCGCCTAAATTTGATAATCTTTCCAGAGAGGCGAGAAATGATCTTGATATCTTAAAAAATGACAAATCTATCGTCATAAAAAAGGCTGATAAGGGGGGTGCCATAGTGGTACAGTCTGCCCTTAAATATAGACAAGAAGCACTAAGGTTACTTAGTGATGGTGATTTCTATTTGAGACTGAAGACTGATCCAACTAATGATTATATCAAAGATTTACAAGATCTGTTGGCATTGGGAGATGTTTTATATGTATTGACTGCTAAAGAAAGAAATTTTCTGAATTGTTTACATCCAGTGATACCGGTTTTTCACCATCTCCCAAAGATCCATAAATCCCTCGAGGACCCTCCTGGGCGTCCTATCGTTGCGAGTATTGGATCTTTGAGAGATGGGATCTCCAAATACGTTGACAGATTTCTTCAGCCCATGGTGCATACGTTGCCTTCTTTCATCCAGGACACCACGGCCCTTCTTATAGCATTGAAGGATATTATCTGGAGGGACGGGTATAGATGGGTTACCATGGATGTCACGTCTTTATACACCAATATTGAACACCAACACGGTTTATTGGCTATCAATCACTATCTTGAAGAATCTTCACTTTCCATGGCACAAATTTCATTTATCACAGACTCCATTTTATTTTTACTCACGCACAATTATTTTCTGTTTGATTCACGGTTTTATCTTCAGAAACGGGGCACGGCTATGGGGAGCTCCTTTGCTCCTTCATATGCCAATCTTTTCATGGGTTTATGGGAATCCACATATATTTATGGTAGCACTAATCTTTTTCTTTCCAATATTATCTTCTATAAGAGATATATTGATGATTTGATTTTTATTTGGCACGGTGAGTTAGATAGTTTACACTCTTTCATTCACGAACTTAACACTAATGATATAAATTTAAAATTCACATTCCATACAGATACACACTCTATTGATTTTCTTGACGTGACACTCCATGGTGACCCTAATTCTAATATTAGAACAGATGTCTTTATCAAACCTCACTCCAGAAATTCCTATCTGCATGCTAACAGTAGCCATCCTAAATCTCTTATTAGAGGCATTCCTAAGGGCCAGTTCCAGAGGTACAGACAACTTTGCTCTGATAATGAATCTTTTGAGAAACATTCCAAAGAACTCAGTTCTAAATTTTTGGCTAGGGGCTATGCTCCTAATACTGTAAAAGCAGCATATATGGATGCTAAATCCATGGAACGTAATAGTTTGATCTATCAAAAGAAACAAAAAAATACTAAATTGATGGATAATCCTCTGTTTATTACTCAATTTAATGGGCAAATACAACAAATACGTTCAATTGTACATAAACATTGGGGAATTCTCAAATTAGATTCAGATTTGGATTCCATCACAAAAAATGGCCCTAGATTTGTTTTCAAAAAAGCCAAGACATTGGCCACTTCAGTGTCCAGAAGTTTATTTCAATCATGTCCCCCCAGATCAAAGGGACATATACCTATAGGATTTCACAAATGTGGATTGTGCAAGTGGTGCCCATTTGCTGTTCCCACTAAGAGAATACACACAGTGCAACCCAAAGATAGACATAAAATTAGATCTTTTATCAATTGCAATAGCAGCTATGTTATATATGTCATCATATGTGGGTGCAAGAAGAGATATGTCGGTCGCACTATTAGACCACTTAAAGTGCGCATTTCTGAACATGCGAGGCTTATTCGGAAAAAAGATATCACACATCCAGTGCCTAGGCACTTTTCTGAGTGCCCACAAGGAGGTATATCTAACTTTAAATTCATTGGCATTGAACATGTCCCCGCTAACATTAGAGGTGGAGATAGAATTCGACTTCTCAATAGGAGAGAAATGTATTGGATTTTCTCTCTCAAAACATTGTATCCAAATGGTTTAAACGTGGACTGGGAATTGCAACACTTTTTGTAGTATAACCTTCTATGACTTCTTGATTATATCATTTTTTATATAGTTTTGATTATGTTACACCCCCCCCATCCCCCACCTCCTCCCCCCCCCTACCTCCTCCCCCCCACCTCCCCTCCCCCCCCTCCCCCCCCCTCTTTTTTTTTTTTTTTTCTTCATTTATTTCTAATTAGGTTATATACTTTATTATATTTATTTACATCTGTTTCATCCTCTGTCCTATATTTATTTCAGCAAATGTCATATAGTATTGTATTCGTTTTGATTTACTTATTTATTGAGTCTGGATATGCCACATTGTTTTTATTTTGTATATTAGTTGCAGTGTTAGTAGGTTTAGTATGCATATTTCTATTTGTACTCATTTAACCTATGCCATATTTCTGCAATTGTATTGTATTCCCTGTGTGACGTGTTTGTTGAGGCACCTGCTGATCATTGTTTGGTCGCAGGTGTTTTAGATCAGACATCTCATATTAGGGCAGCTTGTGCACTGGTGGATCACTCTTTGAAAAAGGCCCCACGGGCTGAAACGCGTAAGAGGATCCGCCAGACTCTTTTACCCTGATGTTTGAATAAATCGTGTGCTTCATCACCATTGCCTGCTGCGGTTTCATTTTGGGCTGCGCGCTGTTCCTGCCTCCCACGGGGGGAGTGTCTTCATGTCATTAATCCTACACAGTGTACTACCTAGCTGAGATCTCCTTACCTGGTCAACCTAGGAGTCTCAGCAGTGTCATATTGCTACACAGTTTACAATGATTAAAGTACCAGTATCAGCCATAGATCTGCTAACGTCAGATCTTCAGCTCTTCAGCTCTTCAGCTCTTCAGATCTTCAGCTCACACGACATCTTGTGCTAAATATACTCACAGACAAGGTTTCCTACTATTCTTCCCTCACACAGACATTCCCTAGGAGATGTCTTTATACAAGTGTCACTAAGGCCAGTGAATCCACATAACACTGGAAATCCAAGACTGGTTAGTACAGTAGAGGCAACGTTTATTCTAACATTTGCTATAAACTAGCCGGGTTACATTCTGGGTATGTGCTGGGTATGTTCTGGGCTAGTTTGAGGCACGTTTAAGGCATTTCTGCATTGACTAACGACCCATAGGATTAACACAGCAGGGATCCCTGGCATTCCAATTCAGTTTGAATGGGACTGCCAGGGACCCCCGCTGTTAATCTGATAGGCCATTAATCAATGCAGAAATGCTGGGGCTAGTTTAAGGAAAGTTTAAGGCATGTATTCAGAATGTACCTGGGTGTACCTGGGTCTTTTGGGGAATTGCCACTGTTTTTTGTTAGAATAAGAGTTGCCTCTACTGTACATTACTCTTTATAGGGTTTATTATACCCTAAGAGTTTACACAGCGTTCACAATTTATTTAATTCTTGTTTTAAACCCCATTGATTTAACGTGTTCCTAATAAAATCAAAATGTTTTAATCAAATCATCTCACAAGGTGACAGAGAGCCACACAGGGGTCCTTTTCCCTCTGGTTTCCTTAACTAGACAGACCAGAATTTCTTTGGGATTTTGAGGCAGCTTGTTTTATTCTTTATTTTTCTTATGAAACTGTATTAGGTTTGTGCTCATATTGATATTGTTATGGGGAGGTGTCTGATCCAGAAATCTGTCTTTGGGGGTTAACCTCTTCACTGCCAGAGAAATCTACATTGCATATTTGTTCCGTTACTTTGTATCTTTATTATTGCTGTTTCCTTTATCAGTTACAGATGTATCCTCCTGAGATATAGCCATGCAATACAGCAGCAGTATTTGTTACTGGTTACATCACTGTGGCTCTTGGTACAGTAATATGTGGCTGTGTCTTCTACTTTCATTCCGGTAATTTCCAGATACACCTCATTCCTGGTGGTGTCTCTGGACAGAGATAACCTGCTCCGGAGGGTCGGGTTGAAGGCTGAGCCTTGTGCATGATTAAGGTGAGCCAAGAAAACCAGGGTGTCCCCTGTCCGCTGCCTGGCCCAGTCCACAGAGTGGATCTTACTGCCATCAGTGATTGGGACACCGGTCACCTTACAGGTCAGTCTGAGGGTCTCAGAGGGTCTCACTAACAAAGGTCATGAGAGTGACAGTGACATCTGTGAGTGGACACCTGAAAAGGGGAGACAGGAACATTACCCACAAGTGCACACAGACTATAGGAAAGTATAAGTGTGCAGTCCTGGTTCCCACTTACACGGCAGAACTGGGATTACACAGAGTACAAGGAAGAAGATGCACATGTTGCTGATACACAGATTCCTCTTCTCAGTCTGATGTCCAAGAGCAGATAAAAGTATTTCAATATTTCACAGAGGAAGATGAAGTTCATCATTTGCATAAATCATTTGCATATATAATGAAAAGGACTATTTCACACATTTGTATCATTTCTAACCCAATCTATTAATTTCCTTTATTTACAGCTCTAATAATACTTTGCTACATTGTAGCTGGTGTTATTATTGGGAGATTACCAGGTCCATCTTCTTACTCATCGGGCAGGATGTGTCTTGTAATGTTTGCCTCACAAATTAAAAGATCTGAACCTTTTTCCCCTGGAAATATCACATCTGCTTTAGTGATAAACTGGACCCATGTCACAGCCTGCAGACTAAAGATGGGGAAATTATCACCAGAATAAAAATCCATTGTATATAAACATCTAGTAATTAAAATGACTTCACTGATCAATGGGGAACAAGCAGTTTGTTTTGTTTTTTTCAACCAAAAGTTTTTATTAGGTGTTTTTTACAGGCATAAAATAATCTAACAACCTGCTGGCTTTCTGTACTGTATACATGTAGACGGATGTTCACAGAGGTACACAATTGGAGTCGTTATAATGTGAAATTATAATAGGCTTTATTGTGCCTTTTCCTTTTCATCAGGAAATTATCCAAACATAGGGGGGAACAAAGCTTCCATTCACTTGGGAGTATTTCTAGTGAATCCTTGCAATTAGTTCACATCTCCATTAGTTAAGCATTTCTCCCATCCCAAACACATAGCATGAAAATAAGCAGATATAAGCAGTCTCTTAATAATGAAAGTCTTATCTGTTTATCTGCTGTAGAGTAAGCTTCTCTGCAGTCCTGGAACCGCACCCGTGCGTGGACAGAAAAAAATCAGCATCCAGGTTTAGAAGTCTTATTGGGTATCTTGCAATCAGCTCTGCTGTGTGGCTGGCAGAACTCAAGACATTGTGGTGTCTCCAAAGGTCAGTTCTCAGTCAGAGCTAAAGAGACTCACTTCCTGTCTCAAAGGCAGGCTTTTTGTAAACAATCTAATCAGGCAGGTGATGTTTAGTAATTAACTACCACACTGCTAGATTAAAGGAACATTACTGAACAGGGATAAGTCCCCTGTTACATACCTCCCCTGTTTGTGGGAAGCTCGGGCTTACCACGGCCAAAGCCCATCCTTCCACTCTCATTCTAGATTTCTCTGTGACTTGAATGAGAGTGGATGGAGGAAGAGAACCCTCTGTCCCGCTGGGATTGGAGCCCTTTTTCCAGTTTATTTTTGTCTCCTCCCGAAGATGCTTGAGATCAGCACTCCTCAGTCGCTCGAGGAGGACTTTTTCCACGTAAAGTCTTTTTATTGTGTGCGCGGTCTTGAGATTTCTGTTGCGTCGAGCACTCCTCTTTTTGTAGACAAAGTGTATGGCAACAGTTGTAGAGCAGTTAGAACTAGCCCTTGGAGTTTTCTGCTCTTGAAGTGGTTTTTCTGCAGCTTCTCCACACCACGGAGTCACCAGTTCAGCTTCTTCAGCTAAGTATTCTTCTGGCTTTGATTCTGCACTCCTACCTCTGTTTGTTGCCTGTTGGGCAGCTGTAGGTTTAGCTAGTGCTTTCTTTGGTGGCTCAAACTTCGTAATTTTGTTTTGAAGTTGCGTGGAGTCCCCAACTCTCACTGTACCCTTTTCTTTACGAGCATTAGTTACTGTGGGATACTGGTGCTTGGGCAGAGCCAATACCTTTTTCCGTATTGGAGGAATCTGTATCAGAGTCTCCTTCATATTCTGGAGCTCTGTAATTTTTGTCGTCAAGGTTGCCGCTGCGTCTGTTTTCTCCTTGGTGTACTGACTCAAGGGAATGGAACAGTCTCTCTGTCTCTCTAGCTCTTGCTCCAGTTTCTGAGCCTTCTCACGCTCCCTCTCATACAGAGTCACCTGGTATCGAAGCTCCGCTTCCAACGATGCTCTGAAGACATGCAGCGTGGCCTTTAGCTCCTCATACTGCTCTGTGGGGACGTATTGGGTATTCAGACGTTCCTGCAGCGCTTGTACCTCTTTAGCAGCCTGCAGTTTTTCTTCCTGTAGCGTTTGCTGCTTCTCCTCAGCATACTGGAGGTGTGTACGCAGACCTTGCAGTTGGTTCTGCAGTCGGTGCTCTGCGTCAAACTTTTCCTTGACTTCTTCTGTTAACTGAAAATTTTCTTCTTTCAGTTTTAAGTTTTCTCTTTTTAATCTTGAACTTTCTCCTTTTTCAGTCTCTGTATTCTTCAGGGCTTCTTTGCAGTCCTCCTTCCATTTACGCACATCTGCTTTGAGAATGACAATCTGCTGGTGTGAGACTTCCTTCTCTAGGTTGAGGGTCTGAAGCTCCTTCTGAGAGACTTTGAGAGCTGTACCAAGATTACCAATAGTTTCTTTAGCAATGTCCAGCTCCTCAGTGAGACTGTGTAGTTCCTTTCTGGAAACTTCCAGGTCTGTGCGGCAGCTGTTGGTCTCATGATGTGAGGCATCAAGCTCTATACGAAGAGTGTGAACCTCTTGCTGGAAGACTGTCATCTGCTTCAGTGCCTCCTCATACTTCCGCTTTAGCGTAGCCACCATTTTAACAGATTGGTTCTGCTCTTCATCCATGTCGGAGATAGTAGCCTTTGCAGTATCTAGCTCAGTCTTGAGATCCTCCAATTCGGTCTTGGCCGCAGAATAAATTGCGAGCACAGTCTTCTGTAGCTCAGCATTATTTTTTCTCTCTCTTCCTAATTCTTCACAGAGCAGATCACAGTCATGCCTGGCAATTTTCAGGGCGTCTTCAGGGCTGGTTAAGGGATCGTCACTCACTGGTTCCGACTCCGCTTCCCTGGGATGACTAGTTGAGGGTTCCTCACTGTTGGCACCGGACAGACACTTCTTTGGGGTACACGACTTCTGCCTTGTGCCCTCTGGATATTCGGTTAACCGTGGGACAAATTCTCCATTTTCTCTAGGCTGCAGGGAAACTCGGTCCCCCTTTTCCTCCACAGGATCTGCGGACGTGTCTGTTCCTTCCACGGTAAGTGAAGAACTGCTTTTCTTTTTCTTCCTTTTTGATTCGGATGACACCGTCCCTTCAGGGATACTGGGGTCTCCATCTTTATTTGAAGTTTTAGCAGCTTCATTATATACACAAGGCTTTTCTTGCAGCTGCTTTAGCTGACAGAAATATTCGGTGATCCACTGCTCCCGCTCTGTCTCCTGCTGATCATATTTGTCATCAAAGGGAGCGGTCTTTTCTGTTCGTGCCGAGTTCAGGCACCCCCACCATTCTTGGGGTGTTTTGTGGGTGTGACTCGGTTCGGGTTCCCCGTAAGAGATGTCTTCCTCTTTATTGGACTGGAAGGGCCACTCTTCCGTGGGGTAGGGTTCATTACAGGAACGCTGCATCTTGTCCTCCATTTTTAGGCTATCAGGTGTCATTTTCTTCCTGACCTCAGGAGGCGCTATTGCAGCTGTTGCCACTATATTTGCTAGAACCCCCAATTGTGGTAGTCCTACAGATGGGCATATTTTGCTTGTAGAGGTCGTAGCTCTCACAGGCATCTCTGTAGACTTTTCTTTCTTGGATAAAAATATTTTTTTCAATATCAGCAGTACAGTGCATGCATTTTCTTTTATCAGGTATACAAGTTGTGCAGTTGCTAGGTAAAAAAGTCTATTTGCTTTACACCATTTTCTTGCAGGGTGCAATCTCCCCGCTTCAGCAACAGAATTTGGTTTTCTGCCTGAGTTCAGTAATTTTCAGTCTCATCTTTGGGTATTATGGCATTCACACTTCACACTTTGGGTGTCTGTTTAGCTCCCAAGATATATATAGGCAGACTTTTTTACTTGCAGAAAAAAAAACATTCTTTGCAGTGGACTATTTCTTTCATTCCCGGCAGGGTGACTCAACACTCAGCAATTGGCTTTGAAAAACCTTTTTCCTTTATAGGGCAATTTTACACTCAGCATTTGTTTGCTAAAAATTCCCCTGCTTCAGCACAGTCTTTGTATCAATTTTCACACTTTTCTGCATATACTCCATTCACAGCTGGTAGCCCTATGCGGTGTGGCAACCTTTATTTGCAAAATCAGTACCCCTCATGGGTCACCATCTGTATTCACTGCTTCAGCGAAACTTTTGAAAACAACAAATACCTATCCCTTTTCAAAGGCTGACTCACTTCTTGAACCCTGACTATGTCTGGAAGGCAAAACCCCTTTTTCAATGACCATATTACACTTTGTGATAGGCAATTAAAGGTTTACCTGCTTCAGCATTCTCTTGGGATTGGGGAAAAGAGTCCATCCGTGGTTTTTGTAAGTTTCAGTGCAGTGTGGTTTCAGTGGTGTGTCCCTTTAACTCTGCCTCTGCTGCATGAGAGGTTTTTTTTCACATAAAATTTCACATAAAAACTCTGGTCCTTTTTAACTACAAAGACACCTCTTGTCCCACCTCGGACACCAAATGTAGACGGACGTTCACAGAGGTACACAATTGGAGTCGTTATAATGTGAAATTATAATAGGCTTTATTGTGCTTATAAGTCCCCTGTTACAATACATAACACCATTTTTTCCAAACAGAGAGACTGACTTGACTCACGGGGGGGAACAGACCGACGAACAAGACAACTAACATTGCCAACACACGGACACGGGAGAGGGAAGGGAGAGAGAGGGAAAAAAAAGGGGGGTGGGTGGGAAACTGCAGCTTTCTGAGTTCTGCATTGTAAACCCTCTGCGGGGTCTTTCTCTTCCCGACGGGGCCCTGCATGTGAAACGCTGAAGCCCGTGTCCAGTAATTGTGGGGTTATTGGAACCAGTCAACCCTACCTGTCTCTTCCCTAATTGTAGTCTGTGCCGACCCTTCAAAGGAGATCGCATTTCCAACTATCATAGCAAAATGTTGGTGGCCTCCACCCCGGGGATGTCTGATTGGGCCAACCATGGTGCCCAGACTTTTAAGAAATTTTCGCCGGTGTCGTTGACCAGACTCGTCAATTTCTCCATCCGGCAGACGTACCAGATTCTATTTCTGATTTTTGGGATTATGGGTAGTTCGGGTTGATTCCACAATGCTGCAATTTCGCATCTCAGGGCTGTTGCAAAATGTGCAACTAATTTGTGCTCAGATCTACTGAGCCCCGGGTGTGCCTGCCTAACAGGAACAGCCAGGGGTCCGTGAGACCGAGAATGCTCTGTAGCCAATTCCTGATGGACTCCCAGATCGGGGCCACTTTGGTGCAACTCCACAGCATATGCAGTAAGTCTGCCTGTTCTCCACAATGTTTCGGGCACATTGGGGAGTAACCCCTGACAAACTTTGCCAATCTAGTTGGGGTGAGGTACCATCTCATCAGGACCTTATATCCATTCTCCTTTAAAGTAACACACATCAAACTTTTTGCTGTTGCTGTCAAAATAGTATCCCAGTCTTCATCTTCTAGCATCTCCCCTAAGTCAGCTTCCCATCTACTCCTGTAGCTAAGTTTATTGTCTCCGTCTACAGCAGGACAGATCCCCTCCCGGTAAATCCTAGAAGTAAGTCCCTTTGTTTCTGTCCCTCTGGAACATAGCTGCTCAAAATTTGTTCGCCTTGGGCGTTTTGGAATTTTAGTATAGAACGCTCTTATCTGGAGGTATCTGAAGAATTCCGAGTTAGGCAACTCTTTTTCAGATTTCAGTTGCTCAAAGGATTTTATGGTATTTCTCCCCTCCAGATGTAAGAGCCTCGTGAGGCTCTTTTGTTTCCAGATTGCGAAATCTTTACTACGCAGGCCCGGAGCGAAATCAGGGTTGCCCACGAACGGGGTCATCAAGGAGTGCCTCCCTGTGAGGGCACACCTATATTTAGTAGTCTCCCAAATAGCCAAGGAGCTGTTCAGTGCAGCGAGCGGTTCACCAACCAATTTAGAAACCTTTCTTGGAAGCCAAATTAGATCCTGTATCTCTATAGGGGTGCAGCACTCTTTTTCTAATTCCACCCAACGTCTAATGTTAGGGTACGAGTGCCATTGGATAATTTGAGTTAGTTGGGCCGCTCTGAAATATGACAACAAGCAAGGTACCGCTAATCCTCCTCTTATAACTGGTCGAATTAGTGTGCTAGATTTAATACAAGGCTTTTTATTTCCCCAGACAAATTTCATCATAGAGGACTGCAGCCGGAGGATGTCTTCATTTATAACTCGTACCGGAAGGGTCTGGAACAAGTATAAAAATCTGGGTAATAGATTCATTTTCAGGCATTGGATCCTGCCGATCCACAAGATACTATAATTCGTCCATCTTCTGAGATCCTCCTTTAGAGTCCTTATTAATCTGGGGTAGTTTGCCTTATATAAAGCGCTATACTCTTTGGTGATGTTAATCCCTAGGTATTTTATGTAGGAGGCTTGCCATTTGAAATTGAAATTAACCTCAATTAATTTTTCCGTATTCTTTGGCAGGTTTATATTTACTGTAGGGCTTCTGACTTTGCCTGATTGATTTTAAATCCCGAGATCTTATTAAATTTCCCCAACAGGCTAAACACATTCGGCGGAGAGGTGAGGGGTTTTGATAATGTTAAAATAACATCATCTGCATACAGGGCCATCTTATGCGACTGTTTCTGTATTTGTATCTCTGTTATGTCTGGGTTAAGGCGAATGTGAGCTGCCAGCGGCTCAATGCAAAGAGCAAAGAGGAGGGGGGATAGTGGGCAGCCCTGCCTGGTGCCGCTCTTTATCTGGAATTCTTCTGACGGAAAGCCTTGATGTCTGACCCTCGCAGTCGGACCCCGATATAGAGCTAGAATGGCGTTTATCAATCTCCCTCCCATGCCAAACTCCCCCAGCGTCTCTCAGATAGGGCCAATCAATCCAGTCAAACACTTTCTCGGCGTCCAGACTTAATGCCATCGACGGGATATTTTTCCTTTTTGCCAAATCAATTAGATCTATGATCCGTCTGGTGTTATCTGTCGCTTGCCTACTGCAGATAAAGCCCACTTGATCGGGATGGACCAGCTTTGGCATTGCCTGATTAAGGCAATTGGCCAATAATTTTGAGAAAATGTTGGTGTCTGAATTAATTAAAGAAATAGGTTGATAGCTTTTGCAATCCGCTGGGTCCTTCTCCTGTTTATGTATCACTGAGATAGACGCCTGGAGCATCGGGTCTGGGATGGGGGCACCCGCCAGAAAAGAATTGAATAGTTTTAATAAATGAGGAGCTAAAATTTTCCGAATTTTTTTGTAATATAAATTTGAGAAGCCATCGGGGCCCGGGGCCTTAGATGGTTTTAGTGTCTTCATTACCTCCATTAGCTCCTCAAGAGTGAAGTCTCCCTGCAGCGCCTCCCAGGTCACAGGGCAAGTGACCGAGCCATTTGAACCTGCGCTGTCAGGACATGCGTCAGAAAGGCGCCGAGATGTGCTGCAGAAAGGATTGACCGGCAGAATTGTCACGGGAACAGTGGCAAAGGAAAAGGAGGAACAAAGGGAAGCTGAATCCTTGAACCAGGATAAAGAGGCTTTGGTTTCTGCACTCCAAGCTGCCCGCCATAATTATGAAGTCCTGTGGCAGGATTTGGTGAAGGAGCAAGAATGTTGGAAGAAAGAGCAAGAATCTAACAATAAGGTGCGAGAAGCGAACGCCGAGTTACAGAGGTGTATACTTCCAGCTTTACAGGAGTACGAGGCTTTGAAGAAAACAGAGTCTCTCTTACGGAGTGAGCTGGAAGAGATGACGACTAGGCTGGAAAAGGCCAACACCGTAATAGCCACCATGGACGAAAAACAGATTAAGTCTGACAAATCGATTGCTATCCTAAAACAGAAATACGGGAAGGCTCTACAAGAGGTTCATGCGCTCAGCACAGAGGTGCAAAACTCACGCCTGGAGGGCCACGGTCTGAACACAGACCTGGGAATGTTGAAGCAAACCCATGAGATTGCCCTTAGTGAGTTAGAGACTGTAAAGCAAGAAAATGAGAGTATGAAATTGGAAAATTCAGATTTGACTGACCAAGCAGAAAAAGTAAAGAAACAGTTGACTCAGGAAAAATTAGAAGTGCAGGAAGCACTACAGAATGCATTGATGCACACTCAGAGCCAGCACCAGGAAATAATGGACGCTCTGAGAACAGAATTGCGACATGTATGCACAAAACAGAATTCTCTCGTGGAGGAACTTAACGTTTTGAAAAAGGAGAAAAGCATTAGAATAAATCAGAAGCACTGCAAAGCTCTTATCCAAGGAAGAAGGGAAAGAGAAAATTATCGGCGTAAACGCGCCACAACTATCATCCTACAGGCTGCTTACAGAGGGATGAAAATTCGTCAGTTCAATCGCCGGAATAAAGCAGCCTGTGTTCTTCAATCATTCTACCGTGCCCGCATGGTACGAAACAGATTCCTCATTATGAAAGGAGCAACTATAAAAATCCAGTCTCTGACTAGGATGACACAGAATAGGATTCGCTATCAAACCCTGAGAAATGCGTCACTGGTTATCCAGCGGTACTTCCGCCTGAATAAATGTAGGCCTCAGGAAAGAGTGGCCCAAGACTACATGCCTGCTGACTGCAAAGGTAAAATGCCACATGGTACAGCCGGAGTTAGTGAGAGCTCCATCAATGTGAAGGTGCTCCAGGTAATCAGTGCTTCATCTTCTAAGTACCATATAATTGCCCCAAAGGGAAAATCCCAAATCTCTGAGAGTGATGGTCGTGCGAAAATACATGGCAGTAAGAAGTACCATAAAGGTTCAAAGGTTGCAAAGCAAAAGCGACGAAGGTCAACGCTGGCCTTGAATTTTTCCGGATCTCGCCATTCTGGGCCACTATATAAAGACAAAGACTATCCGGCCCCAGAGTTCCGTCAGAAGCTAAAGAAACAGTCCAGTCATTTGCAGGTTGCAGCGGGTGTTGAAATGAAGTCAGAAGATGTAATGGACTGGAAGTCAAGAAAAAAAAAAAAAAAAAAAAAAAAGGAAAAATGTTTGGGAATGACCGATTTTTATGTTATATGAGTGGACTATGTCACTTAACTTTGCAAATAAGCTAGTGTAGTTATGCTATATTAGGCCTCTAGAATAAGCATTTTGTCAATATTACAATGTTATATTGGTTCTCTGTGTTGAAAATGTAGCTAAACTACAAATTAATATACAGGGTTGATGGCCCTTAAGATTACAAGGCTGTAGTATAAAAAAAAAAATATTGGTAGCTT
Source organism: Ascaphus truei (assembly GCF_040206685.1). NCBI lineage: Eukaryota > Metazoa > Chordata > Amphibia > Anura > Ascaphidae > Ascaphus > Ascaphus truei. The sequence goes on from NC_134495.1 coordinate 38,381,187, forward strand.
ACAATATAGAAAAAAAATGCCATTTTCGGTTGGTAAATATATAATGAGGTTCATATTCTAGAGTAGAAAAACCCAGGGAGGTAATAGAAATTGTCTGGTTTTGTGAATATATTTAGCATATCCTGGGTTGTAAGAATGTGTGCTAAACACTTATTTTTCAAAATAGTTCCCTAATAGAGAGCAACAAAATATGTTTGCCAAGTATAGTCTCTTATGACGAAACCTATTGTCCATAATTGCCGTGGAAAAAGTTCATATTCGTGTCATGTGAATACTTAATATTGTACTGAGGAGTTAGCTCAAGTATTTCAGGTAGGACGCTCAACCCAGTGAGGTCCATGGCCGCTCACCCCAGTAGGTGTGAGCTGGGGAGGGAGATATGTGACATAGGGCCTCATGCAGTAAGCGACGAATATGTGAAATCGGCAAGCTTACCGATTAGTCATGTTATTGGCGATTTTCCCTCTCCGTATGCAGTAAGTGCCGAATGTCTTCAAAATGAAGCCGAAAACAAATCCGCCCACTCTCACAATGATTTGCCGATCACACACAGGTGTATCGGCGTGCGTGGCGGGGTGCTGTTAGGTTGGCCAATCAAAAATCTTGCTGAATCATTCGAAGCAAGCATGTATTGGATAGCGCGCCATATTTAAAGGCAACGTGTACTGTTAATCATTCTCTGTGTTGTTGGGAGTGAGAGAGAGACGCACAGAGCTGGGTGATTTAATATTTGCATATTGACTGAGAGACTTGTTGTGTATTGTGAGAGCTTTGTCCTTTGTTGTTTTGTTTACATCTTTGTCTTGTTTTCTATGTGGAAGTGTTTCGTGTGATTGGCTGTACATTTGTTTTCTGTTTTTTGTGCGTGCTGTAAGTATGCCCGCAAAGCGTGGGAAGAGTGATGCTGGTGGGAGTGGTAGTGCTACTCGTGCGAGTACGCGTCAGAGTGAACGTACTGTTCAGGCGAGTGCTGTTGCTAGGAGTGCGAGTGCTGTTGCTGGGAGTGGGAGTGCTGTTGCTGGGAGTGCTGTTGCTGGGAGTGGGAGTGCTGTTGCTGGGAGTGGGAGTGCTGGGAGTGGGAGTGCTGTTGGTGGGTGTGGGAGTGCTGTTGCTGGGAGTGGGAGTGCTGTTGCTGGGAGTGGGAGTGCTGCTGGTGGCTCAGTTGCTGATGGGGTGTCTGGTGGTGGCGTGCTTGCTGGTGGCCAGCTTTTGGAGTCTCTTCCATTGGAAGAAGGAGAGTCCAGTCAGCAGCAGGCAAGCTCTGAGCCTAAACGTGCTCGGAAGAAACGTGTGGAGAAGCCACGTAATCCTCGCTTCAATGATCAAGAAAATAGGGCTCTTGTCACTGGGATTCTGGAGCACTATGACAGTCTCTATGGACATTTAGTAGGTAAGTGTACCTTTCCATTTATTCTTCAAATACATGTGATCCTAGGTCATGTGAGTTTTGTTAATATGCAAATATGGGTACAGAATATCTTTCTATGTTAATTAGTGTGGAAACACATCTTGTTATCATGCTTTACAAGGACAACAAAACTCAGGCGTACAATTTGCGATAACTGCATACAATATTAATGCAACCTTGCTTACATGTATAGGTTTAGTAGTGAATGCTCATGTGCTTCACATATTACACCTAAAACAGCATGTTTGCTTTCTCTTGGAACAGCTAGCAGTGTAGGAAACTGGTGGTTGTATTATTATTAATTAACGTCATATATTTTGGATGTTTTTCAAGCGCGGACAAGTTCATCAAGCAAAAAAGAAATGTGGGACACAATAGTAATTGGTGTCAATGCGTGTGGGAATCGTGTCAGGATCAAGGAGAATTGTCGCAAGAGATTTGACGATATTAGGTCAAAATTAAAAAAGAAAATACAAGACCAACGCGTGCATGCTACTGGCACTGGAGGTGGCCCGCCACCACAGCGTCTGATATTAACTCCATTGGAGGAGCTGCTTCGGGAAAAATTACTTCCCGTCGTCGTGGAGGGTTTGCCCGGTGACAGGGACATCGGAATTTATCCCTCACAATTTCCACCAGGTGAGAAATATTACTGTACTAGGCGTGTCGTTGCTTACAGTTATTTTAAACATTTCCGCTGCTTTTTATAGTGTCTTCCCAATATAAGCATACCTACTGCTGCGGCCGAGTTTATTCGAGCATTTGCCCGTTCTCGGCCGCAGCAGTAACCTGGCGCGCGCCGGAGGGTGCCGGGCGTGCGCCGAAGCAGCGGAAGAGCGCCCTCCGATCGGGGCGCTCTCCCTCCCGCTGCCGGGTCCCCCGGAACCCCCTGCCGCCGTCCCCCACATGGACGCGCGTGCAGGGGGCGCAGGCACCCGATGACGCGTGACCGCGCATCGGTGATGCGCGGCACGCTGAGGGAGTGCGGCTAGCACGCCGGGGCATCCCCCGGCTTGCGGTGCTAGCCGTGCTCGAATTAAACGTGTCGGTAGTGTACATCTATATATGTATATGTCTGTTTCTCTCTCTCTCTCTCTCTCTCTCTCTATATATATATATATATATATATATATATATATATATGTGTCAAATTAGACATATATGTTGTAGTCCTACTAAAAGCAGTAACTAATATACCACGTTGCATTGCGTGCTCATTTGCATGTGAATTCCCACAATGCTTTGCTGCAGTGGAAGCAATTTATGGTGGGCGAAGATGGGGAACAACAGGGTAGCACACATGTGTAACACATGCTAATGAGAAATTATTACTAGCTACTGTTACAGAACATAAATATGTATAATATTAATGTGTATATTATTTATTTAACTCATACAAACACGACATTACTGCCTATTCTAATCATGCATCGAATATATTGCATGCAACGGCCTACAAACATCACTAGCACAAACAAATGTCTACTTGTTTATTAAAAGGTCCATTTTTGCTTTATGTCATATACAGACAGCATAATGAGGCACACGTAGCATATGTTATGTCATTGTGTTCATAACTTGCACACTTCAGACGACTATTTTGCTCCTCTACCATTGTGTTAAAGCAGCTGCAATGAATATGTCATCACAGCATACACGTCAACAGAGGGGGTGGGGTTCAGCACACACCAAAATTACAGGGTCATCTTACGGTCAACTTAGTTCACACCATTTTCACCTGTTTGAAGTAATTGTAAGGTCTGCCTGATTAGGGTTTTTGGGGAAGGGAATACCGTTCTTACAACCTGACTAGCAAAACTGAAGGTAATCACACTCATTTGAAAGCTTAACTCTAGGTACTAAATCCCCCAACAAGTCATTACTTATCAAACCGTATGTCACACATTCGTTCACTCATATCTATAGTTCAACTGATATCAACAACACATTATCACACACTGCATGTGTTGTGTTGTTGAGTGACAGCCACATTCAGGTGTGCCACAGCTTCTATTAATGTACCACACATATCCTCTACCAAAAACGAAGCTTTTTGCTATATGACCACCTTCATGATAACCATTGTGAATGTTCATCTCATGATACTTATGTACATTATGATACTGATATGACTACACAACATATGATTTGTATCTACAAATTTAATCAATTTATCCTAACGCATTACTGCAGAAACATAGTATGTTGTATGTTAGGGAACTCAAAAGTTCTAAGTACACAGGCATGTACATTGTTATTACAACTATTTATGTTCACTTTCTCACACACATTTTCGGTTAAGGAACTGATGCTGTTAGTTACTCATAAATACAGAACATACAATAACTGTTTGTTCAATATTTACACATGTAAATGTACAACTGATGTTATTGTTATATATAGTTGCCCCTGGAGGACATGTGTCACCTGAGACGGAACAAGTGTCTTCACCTGGGTCATGCAGCTCAACACACCTAGAAGGTGGGTGTATGAGGTGGTGGCCATATAATATGTGCACTTCTATATGTTATGTTGTCATGTTCATTATTTGTTTTGCACATGTTCTTTAAATAGGATTACTTAGTGTCAGTGAAAATTAAGTTTAAGACAACATGTATTGTGTTTGTGATGTTAAGTATCATGTAGGAGTTGTGAGTTTAGAACAACTTTTCATTTATTCTTATTTCATACTGAGTCCAAACATTATTCGTAAGTCAAGGTAGTTTTTAATGGGACGTTATAAAACGTATGGAAACATGTTAGTTGTTACTTATGACACAGTATAATTACATAGTAAAACAGCAGAGATTAACATGCCATTTCATAATGTGTACATTTATTTTTAGAACATGATGATGAAGATGATGATGATGAAGATGAAGATGATGATGATGATGATGCCACCATAGACACAGAAAAGCAACCAAGTGACCATGAAGAGGTTCCCATTGAAACAGTTACACAGCCAATTCGTCCATCAAGTAACACATACGATGCAATAGTAGCTTCAGAGGGGAAAATTGTGGAAGCTGAAAATCGTCGCCATTCTGATCTGATGACAGTGCTCGAAAGGATGATTTCACTGCAGGAAGAAACGATATCACAATTGGCACATCTCCACAGAGTCTTCATTGAAGTGCCTAAACAAATGCAAAAAATAAACACGTCATTAGAAGCAATGGTTGTGCAGCAAACCCAAGCTAATTACTTGAGAATGACTACTGTACCCAATTTCAACTTCAACACCTCACAGGCAGGATCTTTACATGCTGGTAATTTTTCACCACATGCATCTGATGTTCATTCCCCAGGTCGGAATGTTACCGGTCAAGTAGCAGACATTTCTGTGCAGGTTCCTGACGACATCCTACCGCTGCCATCTGTAGAAAATCAGGAGCTGACACCTACAAAGGAGGCGGCAAAAACAACAAAGCACAAGCAGTTACTACTGACCAGTTTTTGGACACAAACAAAAAAACCCACACATGAAACGGACCAACCATCAGTTGTGCAGTGTCTACCAACTTGCTCACATGTGTCAGTGGGCACAAGCCCTGTCGGTGAGTCACTAGCCACAAGCCCTGTCCGTGAACAGTCACTGGCCACAAGCCCTGCCCGTGAAGTGCCAGAGGCCACAAGCCCTGCCCGTGAAGTGCCAGAGGCCACTCAAAGTGGCTCTGTTGTGCCTAAAGTTGTTGCTAAACGAAAAAGGAAAATCCAAGAGACAACAAGCAGGCCTGTTACTCGCTCGCAAAAGGAAAAAAAATAATAAATGTTATAATTCACTAAATATGTCTTTGGCCTTGTTTTGTTGACTTCAGATTATCTAATGAATATTGTATGTATACTGAAGACCTGTTGTTTCCAAACTTTCAAGTATGTTCTTGTACACGTGAAGTTTTGGAAATGTTAACAGTCCTAATTAATGAATAGTGTTATTAATATTGATGTATTAATCATCTGTTCAGTAATGGTCCCCCAGGAGCCAGTTGCTATGTTTAGAGAAGCTGCCATTGACTTACCTGCAAAACATTGTATTTGGGTGTGTTACTTGATGTAATCATTGCATGTTAATATTATTCACATGCAATTAAAAACACACATGTACTTAACTGCAAACATCTTTCTTGTCCGTGTACAGCAGCATTAAGTGTAAAATATTACTTACCTTCACCTTGCTTGCCCATTGTAATGTTGTCCTTTAATCATTTATGTGTTCTTGTTTCAAGAACATATCTGTGATTGTATACTAATATATATGTAGTATGTATGGATATATGTACACACACACATATATATATATACACACTGTGAATATATATAATTTGTACTATCTAAACTGGTATAGATGTATTTTCAAAAAACATACACTTCATGCTTCCTTGTGAAAACACAGTATTTTAATAATACAGGCCTAATGTTTGTGAACTATACTAACTGTGAGCCTATAACAGTATTGGCCTAAAACAAATGTTTATTACTTAATTCACTCATGTTTATCACCATTTAAATAGGTTTCATACAAGGCCTACTTACTGCCATCAATATGTTCTGTGTACACCTGCATTACAGAGATATTATTGGTTGTAACACTACAGGCCTTCTAAATTCAAAAAAACCCTTGTTTGATGGTAAATCACATTTACCAGACAAGTCAATGCAATAGGCCATAACACATTTTAAGCCTCTATTATTTAAACCTTTAAATAAATCACACCAATATAAAAATCCCTCTTTACATATAAACCCTTAAATATTGTAATATACACACACATTAAAAGTTAGGTTTTACAGACATTATATATATATATATCTATATATATATATAGATATATATATATTTATGAGAGAGATATATATATCTACATATACACACACGTACTTAAACTCTGATGCAGACAGGGAGTTAACCAGACTTTCAAATAGACACAGAAATTTATGGGGGAAAAAAAAAATTACTTTTGCAGGTGTGTGTGTATTTCATTATATGGCTGTGTAAGCACTATTTTCATAAAGTGGACAATGTTTTTTTCCTCAACCCACAATGTTTCTTAATTAAAAGTCTACAAATGTTTTGAGAAAGTAGATAAAAGTTGCTACATGTTGGTCAGTCAAATGGCTATCAGAAACCACAAATGTGAAACCAATTATTTCTAGACCTACAATTGGGGCTTGAAACAAGGAGTACAAGTTGAAACATTGTGTGACCTTGAAAAGGCAAGACACAAAATAGTTAGCATTTGAACCATTTCATTCTTATGAGCAAAGAACATAGAACTGCACACATAATTTCTGATACTCTGCAATGGCTGATGATTTATGTACAAATATGCATCCACACAAGGGGTACAAACTGATGATTGCAGAAGCGATAGTGTCAAGTCCGGACCAGAAAGCCAACGTGGGACAAATCTATGATTTGATTAGAGCAAAGTATCCTTATTACCAAGAACCTGGGCGTGCGCGAAATTTTAAATCCTCAGTAAGATTCACTTTATCAACTAATGACTGTTTTGAACGTGTGCAGGATAAGCTACAAGAAAGGTATGGTTTTTGTAAGATTGCTAAGGAAAAACAATTCACCGTGGAAGACGGCACACATATTGTGCTAAATGGCATATTTATTCCTAATGCCAATAGCAATGGATCCGCTACTACTGTTCCGTGTGAATCGATACCTGCTGCAATATCTGCACCCTCCATTGCTGAAACACACATTCTACAAGAACATAACTACTATGATTTTGTACCAAGCCTTTCTGCTGCAAACGCATTCGAATGGGTACCCGAAGAAATGAACCTACCTCCGGACCAATTGTTTGAGGAAAGCAGTGGCGATTCCTATGAGCGCTTCATGGAGGAGATGTGTGTCATACAGGATTCAGCGTTTGGGTCAACCGTGGATGCAAATGCCTTGGTTTTCTGGAGCGACCAGTTGCAGGCAGACGAAGTGTTACTTCTACAAGAATGGTAAATATAACAATCGTTATGCGTTGACTCAGCGTTAAAAGTTTTTTTTTTCTAACCACCATTTTGACTTTAAATGCGTGGATACAGCGTAACATTGCAGACTGCATAACATGTAGCGATCACAAACACATTGTTTCCTATTACAATATAGTAGAACCTGAAAGAGTAGTACACATTGCTCACGGAATAAATATACGTACTTTCCTATCCCTTTAAACATATTATAAACATGTTACCAGAACTGTAACACACACCTGTTTTGTTATCATTCAACATCTACAAAAAACAAACCGGGTCGACCACGTATGACGTGGGACCCTTGTCATGTGCCAAGGCGTCCTTAAAAAGGATTACGGATGTAAGTCCCGCCCCCAAGCGACGTGCGCGCGTCAAAGCCTATTGGCTGTGTTGTTTTGTTATAGTTACGGTAACTGCACTGTGTCATGCATGCGCCTCAGTGTTTGTGGGCGTACACTGGGCGTTAGCCGAATGTTAATTGAGTGGGAGGAGTGTTTGCGTGCGCTTCACGCTGGCTTAACATGACGTCACACGTATTGCATTTGCGCATTGTGTTATCGGCCGTGCTTTCTGTCCACACACGTCTGTTTAAAAAGAATACAGATGTACTCGTTTAGAACGAATGTAGTTTCGCCTTCATTGTATTTGAAATAAATATTTAATGGTTAATGCTATTTTCAACATGTATTGAACGCACAACGTACGCATTGCTTTGCGCATGCGCTAACAGTTAGTCGACCCAAGCGTGAAGTGCGTGCGCACACTAAGATGTGCGCGCACATTTTTCAGTATACAGGCAACGTTAACTTCATATACATAGTTATGCCTGCTACTAATTTAATTAACGATTACATAATGATGTACACTTGTAGTTCTAACATATAAGTGACTGACGTGTGTATCTACACAATCATATAGAGCTGTGTAACGCGTTGTCACGGATACATATATAGTAAGGTGCCATCTTTGACCATCATGTGTTTGCTGTATTTCAGAGATGTCGGGGAAGATACAATCGGATCAATGTATGATTTCAGAAGAGTCTACCTTTATATGAGATGATTGTGAGGAGGAGCCACCGACTACTATACTACATATGGAACTAATTTTATATTGCTTGCAGCGCTTATTAACAAACAATTAAAAATGTGATACCCTTATGCCTATATTGCATAAGCACTTAATTAACATAATGATGTTGCAAAAGAGTGCAGCTAGAAATTTTCTTGAGTGTTCTTTAATTACTACTAACATTTTATGCCATGGTGTTTTTTATATATAACAACCATTCCCACTCTGCTAACACATTTGTGTATTCTATTGTGTAATGGAACGTATGACTGTCGAAACTATGTAACAATAATAATAATAATTATAATAATAATAATTATAATTATAATATGAGCATGTTCTTGTATAGCGCTGCTAGTTGTACGCAGCGCTTTACAGACACATTTTTCAGGCTGAGGTCCCTGGCCCGTGGAGCTTACAATTTATTTTTTGCCGCCTGAGGCACAGGGAGATAAAGTGACTTGCCCAAGGTCACAAGGAGCCGACACCGGGAATTGAACCAGACTCCCCTGCTTCAAACTCTCAGTGCCAGTGTGTGACTTTACTCACTGAGCCACTCCTTCTCCCAATGTAAAGGACACTTACAACCAACTAGCCATTTCTTGTTAAAAATCTCTTGTTACATGGGTATGTTGATAAAAATGGTTTGGGACTGTAGCAAATAATGTTATTGGCAAGATGTTGTGGTTCCCTACAATGCATGATGTTCTGAATATTACATCAACATCATGTAATGAAGTACGTTTATGTGTATATTTCATGTACCAAACTAACTATAGTTTACAGTGTTTATTAAACGTTCAACACATACATACTACAGTCAATATGATGATATAAGCTACCATAATAAACCTGCTGTTATCATTTGTCGGTGTTATACATGGATCATACACAAATTGATACAGACACAAACAGTTGTCTTAAAAAGTGTGCCTATGCTAATGTGCACGTGATTGACGTTTATATTTTGAGAATACTTGATAATTATCATCATGATAATGATGAAGTGACGTCAATGACATTCCAAATATATTACCAACATTGTCATTGTGGGAAATTAGAAATGCAAAATTACAGTAACATTTTTGACACAATTGTGCTTTTGTTTACACTTTGACACTTGTTACATGTAGGTCACATCAACACACGTGTGACTTATACATACACATGTGACACATTTTAATTAATGTTGACAAATAATTTGTAGCATTAATAATCACCTACATTGCTAAATATAAGATGTACCACGCATTGTTGTGATTACAGGCATTCATGCATGGAGTGTTATGATCAGTCAATTGCATCCGTGATTAATGAGCTCCCGTAAGTAAACAAATAAGTACAGTTATCCCCTTCTCTCCAAACACCTCTATATTACATTAATGGAATTTATAAGGGAACATACATTAAATGTGATGAAATGGGAGTAATCATTTTCTAATACAATGCACATGAAACCTCAATAGTAGCTAAATGCATGTACTGTACATGATACAGAAAGTACATATATGTAACATTTTTCTTTTAACCAATATGTTGGGTTTTTACTTCAAATAATTATACGAATATTGAGGTAGGCACATCTTATGCCAGATGTCAGCAAATATACATACCATGATCAGTCATACTGGAGATATACCTATAATGCAATGGAACAATATATAAATTGCAAACATTGACATGCCATCTTCAGTACCGTAAGCAACACAGCAAAGTGTGTATTTGGTGTTAAATGTGCAACACCATGTATATTTAATCACATTCAAAATGTAAAGCAGCCTGGTGTACACATCATATGGATGTACATGTTACACTGCACCAATAACATTGTATGTAAGCATACTGCAAGAATGAATGACTATGGCTATACTATGTGTATTGTGTTTGCATAAGGAACAACACAATGCTAAAATATTACTGCTTTGTTACCCCAGTTGTATTCACATACACACAACTAATGTACAATTGAAGAGGGATTATATAACCTGTGCAACAATAACATACCGGTGCCACATCCCTTTGTGCACACAGCAGAGAAAAGAAAGGTGTGCAACCCATATTCATCTGTGTCCTAACAGAAGGTTATATAAAAAAACATTATTGTTAATATAACATAATTAATCTATAAAAGTAGTACTAGGAACATATATGTTTTTACTTACAAGAAAAAAATGAATTGATGAGATTCTGGCGTGTCTGGCCACCACTGGCTGTTTGTTCATTTTCAGCAGCTACATGGGTTGGTTGTTCGTCTACCAAAGGCTCAGCTAGGTCTGATTGTACATTGTGTCTGAGTGCAACATTGTGCAAAATGCAACAGGCAAGGATAATATCAGACACTTTTTGAGGCTTGTATAGAAGAGCCCCACCAGTTCTGTCCAGACACCTAAATCTGGTCTTGAGTAGGCCAAATGTCCTCTCTATAACAGATCTTGTAGAGATATGGGCTGCATTGTACCTCTCCTCTGCTTCAGTTTGAGGGTTTAGCACCGGAGTCAAGAGCCACGGCCTAATTCCGTAACCTGAGTCACCTATAATGAATGGAGCACACATAAGCTTACATTAGTGATCAAATTCTACAATGACAACATTCCTAAAGAAAAATGTGTTTTGTGTTAGAACATCTAAATCTGTACTCACCCAGCAGCCAACCATGTTCAAAATGTCCCTCTTCGAACGCATGGAAGACTGAAGAGTTCCTCAGGATAGAGGAATCGTGACTGGAACCAGGGAATTTGGGTACCACATGCATTATCCTCATCGTGGCATCACATACCACCTGTACATTGAGTGAATGGTAGTGCTTACGATTGCGGTAAACATGCTCACTCTGACTAGGTGCAATCAAAGCAACATGTGTGCAATCGATTGCACCCAGCACACATGGTAACCCTGCTATATTATAAAAGCCAGTCCTGACTTCCAGCCACTCTGTCGCCTCTGTAGGAAAATGAATATAATTCCTAGCGCGTCTATTGAGTGCATAGAGAAACTGGGTAAAGGCCCGCGAGAATGTAGATTGCGAGACCCCGCCCACTATGCCCACAGTTGTCTGGAATGACGCGGAAGCAAGATAATGTAATGAGCACAGCATTTTAACAAGCCCAGGGACTGCACGACCTCTGGCTGTCAAAAAATCTAAATCTCCCCTTATCTCCTCATAAAGAGATAAGATTGCTGCTGAACTCAAACGATAACGACTTACTATCTCCTCCTCACTCATCCCATCTAACAGGGTTCTCTCCCTGTACACACGCGGACGAGGCACAACTTGTCTCCTCTGTCTTCTCCTCTGATCTCCTGTCCCTCTACCTCTCCCTCGGCCTGTCCCTCTCCCTGTCCCTGTCGTATCCGCGTGCCTGTCCCTGTCACTGTCCCTGGCTCTGTCCCTCCCTTGCCCTATGTCATTCTCTTGATCAGCAAGCATGTCATGGAAAAGAATGTTCCTCCGTCTCCTAAACAATCGCAACATTTTGAAATGAGTAGCTGTGAATGAGCAGGTAATGGGCGTCCTTTAAATAGGTATGTGATGATGTCAGGTGACATAGTAAAATGCAAGGTGTTACATTAACATATTAAAGTACTTCTGTCCCAAGCTGTCTGCACTTGATCTTAGAAGTATTTGTTCTGTGTATTCTGCAGGGAATCATGATATTTGACAATGATGTCACGTGAAGCTTTGTACAAACATTGCTTGAAAATAATTAGTTTAATGTGCAATGCATGTAACACTTCTGAACGCAACAGTCAGTCATGTAATTAGACAAAAAGCCTGAGATTGACGTGGAAAATGTTTGCTGCAACATGTGTAATTAGCCATGTTATTGTCACATGTTGACAACAATGAATTGTCGTGTGCATATGCATGCATTTATGTAATGAGGATAGTTGCTATATAATCAGTTTGAAAGGTGTCACAATGATTAATTACTGTAGATGTGTGTAGAAGTTAGGTTGAAGTGCTTGTAATGCAACGTTTACAATGTAAACATGCAATGTGATTGAGTGTCCAATAAGTGACGTCATGAAAAAAGGGAGGACCCAATAAGTACATGTAAACATGAGAAGAAAGATGTACATGAACGTTTCAAGATGCGTTACACATTACAAGCATTGTGTAATGTAAAGCAACATGAATATACGGTGTATGTGTTAGATGTGTGACGTGTAACATCATATAAATAATTGTCGCTCAGTTCAGTAAAATGTGTGATATGATGTGAGGTTCTCCTTTAAGAGTTGAGTATAGGATTTTCCCTTGACACATCATCACATGATGAGTAATGTGACACGCAAATGATGAAAACATCTAAAAGTACAATGTTATGCAAATAATACACGTCAGCTGTGACACAATGCAGGGAATGCCCCCCACACTGTAATGCAAATCACCTTTGTATTGTGAGCAATGAAACGTAAACAGTACTATACTGTTATACGTCCCCGCTCCATTGACTCCATTGATGTACAGAAGTTTTTTTTTCTAAGTGCCGTTCCGGCAGCCTTAGCGATCGTTCTCCCCTCCAACTTGCCAACTTTAGTTGGCGGGAGAAATTGGCCATAACATCTCAATTTCCTAGTGCCGATCAGCCCCGATAAGCTGATTTTGGTACTTGAATACAGCCGATTTAAAAAAGTGGCGATCAGTGCCGAAAACAGGCTTATCGTCAGCCGACTGGCCATAACAAAATTATCGGCTACGAAACCTGCCGAAATCAAGCACTTATTGGCGCTTACTGAATCTCAAACCCAATTTTGGCTATAAAATGCCGAAAAAATCCTTATCAACGCTTACTGCATGAGGCCCATAGTCAAACAACAGAGGGATAGGGAGTGATCACAGAACCATACTAATTGAATGAAGTAATCAAGTACATAAATAAGGTAATCAAATGATGGGTGCAAACTGTGAACTGAAAAGTGAATCAGAAAAAGTAAAGGGAAACACAAAATGGATGTGCCCCCTAAAAGAATTCACTTAAATGCACACCAAACAAGTGTAAAAATTAACTTTTAATAAATTTTCTTAAAACATATATTACCAAAGTAATGTGTAATGTGAATTAAAAATATATTAAATCAACGCTATCAGGCAAACAATTTGTCAGTTACAAAATCATACTATCCCAGTTAACCACTTAATGTTGGTGGGATATAGAGGACATAGGATGCTAAGAGTCAGGGTATTATCCCCTCTGGAGCAACGGTGAGACCCAGTGATAGAAGTATATAGATGTACACAAGTGAGTGGCCAATGGATTAAATATCCAGCACCCTTGCTAAATTAACCAGCGCTGCACAGGGGATAATACCCTGACTCTTAGCATCCTATGTCCTCTATATCCCACCAACATTAAGTGGTTAACTGGGATAGTATGATTTTGTAACTGACGACATGGTTGCCTGATAGCGTTGATTTAATATATTTTTAATTCACATTACACATTACACATTACACATTACTCTCTCTTACACATTACTCTCTCTCCTTAGAGCCTGGAGGCTGGGGGTATCGCTGCTCCCCTGTTTCCAGTTTCGGGGTGGACGGCCCCTCCAAGTATCACAGTACCAGAGGATTTGCCTGGACACTTGGGACCGAGTTCCGACCACGAACAGATAAGACAAAACAAATGTTTATTGCTGTTGCTAAAAGACTGTGCTGTATCTAGTGACCCTAAATGAGAGGGCATTGTTTTAAGCTGGGGAACCAGGTTAGTTGGCCAGCAGCAGTTAGGGGCTGATTCTGATGTGTAGTTAGATCCCTGAAAGGGATAGGATTTCTTTATATGATTTGGTTTTTATTTCTTAAAAGTGACACTGTGTGAAATGCTATGACACTGATATAAGGGAACCGTTGAATGAAAATGTCTGAGTGCCTCTAACCTACACATGTTAAAGCTGCAGTACCTTACTTGGATGAAAATAAAGCAGGCAGAAGCCTGAGTTAAGCAACGTAATACTTTGCATGTTCCTGTTTGTTGTATAATTAACCCTAGAAGACTGTGTCAGGAAGAACCCAGACAGACGTCAGCGCTACAAAAGAGGGGCGTTTGTCACAGTACGTGTACCAGGAACTCCGCGTCCAGATCGAACACTCAGGCTGCCAGGGCAAAAAAACACAATGGGACAAACACGAGGAAAATAGTGAAGAAGACACAAGACAACAGATCAAAACAAATAATAAACATCCTGTGGCTGCTCCGGAACGAGCCTCAGCTACCACAGTAACTGCCTCTCCTGGACGTCAGCATGGCCACTTCCCTGTGAGTTCTTCTGTCCCGCGGTGGCCTTCTCATCTGCTGGTCCAGGCAGGACTTTTATGAGCCACCTTGGCTTAGGCCTGATGGTGCTCATAAGGAGACCCATACCGTTAGTGGGAATGGAGTCAGCCACCTACCCCTCCCCCCCTTACATAAGCGTGTACTGAATACCCACTCTTATGCTGCAATACTTTTCTATTATCCCCCCTTTTCAGAGGGAGAATCATTCAATCTGCAACCTGAATTGTGAACTAGAACTAACCAATTTAACCCTGTAACTTGCGTCACCCTATGAATGTTCTTGCCAAGTGTTCCCATATCTCTTGCCTCTTGTGACTTGAAACTATAGAACTCCCTTATTTATTTAATGTTTTTTTTTTTCCTTTTGTTCTTGTGTTTCCCCTGTTATTGTTCTCACCTTTACGGGTGGTAGGGTTATTTTGAGTTTTAATTTTATTTTCTCCCCTAACCTCTCTCCCTTTCTTTCCTTTCTCTGGCCTCCTTGTGAGGATTTTAGAATGTTGTTTTGCGTCCCCTCCTGCCTCTCTCTATCTCTATTCCCTTATCAACTGCCTTATTAACTGCCGGGCCGCCCTCTTTGAACCCTCCGCTGGCAACCGCTACTCTCTGTTATCTTCTCCCTCTGAGCCCATTCTCTTCTTATCTATAATGTCTGGCACCTTTGTTCTCGCGAGATTTCGGCTGTTCCGGCACCTCAGGATGACGTTCTCGGCCGGCGGTGCATGCCAGCCCCAACCAAGATTGCCGATGGGCTATATCCTCTGACGTATTTCCGGTGAGCGCCATTGCTCCTCAGCCCGCTTCAGGAGATGGTTGGTTTCCCGCGTCTTCTTCCCGCCACTGGAACTCCGCAGATTTGCAGCTCACCCGATGGCATCCATGATCCTCACCATAGCCATCTTGGAGGGATGCGTGTCACCGCGGGAAGCCGCCATCACCACCTGGTAAGGCAAGTCCTGCAATTAAGATTTTTAATTCTGAAAGTATGCTTTTGACCTCCAGCACCGCTTCGTGATATTGGCTGTCTCGGGACCTGTCTCCATTAGTGTAATGCGGTGTAATTTGGGGTTAATAGTGAAAGGAAGGGAAAGTCAACGAGTCACTTGGTTTGCGAAGAACTTTAATATACCGGAACAGCAGGTATATTGGGTAACTATTAACTGCACAAAACTTAAAACTTGTTTGGGATTTTGTTGATTTTTGAGGCCCTCACTTCTTTCGTCAGGGGCGGTGGACGCCCGGTTCGACTTGGCCTTTCCAACTTTCTGCCATTCCTGCTCATCCGGCTGAACCCTGGTGGGGATCACTCTGGATTCCTCCATTAGTCCAATTTTGCGCAGGAATTCATCCCTGTCCTCCGGTTCTTTAATGGAGATGGCTCGACCATTTCTGATAATGAGGGGGCCAAACAGGAATGTCCACCTGTAGCGTATGGCCGTTTCCTGAAGGACCTTAGTCACTGGCTGGAGCTTCCTCTTTCCAGCCAAGGTCACTGGGGACAGGTCCTGCAAGATTTGAAGAGAGGCCTCTTCGAATCGGCAGGCTCTGTCCGCTTTTGATCTCTGGATCACCGCCTCCCGGGTGCGGTAGTAGTGGAGCCTGGCAATGACGTCCCTGGGTTGCTCCGAAGCTAGCGGCTTGCTTCTCAAGGCCCGGTGGCACCGGCCCATCATTAGGGTGTTAGCGGGCTGGTCTGGCAACAGCGCTTCCATCCACCTGGTGACAAAGCCCTCCATGTCTGTAACCGATTCTGGGACCCCGCGGATCCGGATGTTATTCCGATGCTCCCGGTTTTCCGCGTCCTCCTGTCGGTCCGTTATCTCCGCCACTTGTGCCTGATGGAGAGAGACATTCTTGTCCGTCTTCTTCAGTGATTTAGAGACGGTCGCCATCTTGTCCTCCTCGGCCCCGGTACGTTCTCCTACATGCTGAACCTCTTTCCGGAGCTCCTGGATCTCCGCCTGTAGGAGGGTCTTGAGGTCCCGATACAAGCGATCAAAGTCGCAGCGGCGGACCGGTAACTGCTCTGGCCCCTCCGTTGCATCCTCCTCCCTCTCCGATTCTGAGCCGCCATTTGAATTCGCCGCCATTTCTGACTCTGCCGCTCGTGAGTTAGACCTGTTAAGATATTTTCGCAGGTCCCCGGTATTTTTCTTCTGAGTGTTTTGCGGTGCCATTCCAACGTATTCTTCGCTTGGAGGGGGTTATTTCAGGTGCAGATGAGTGCTAATTCGTGGGTATTTTATTGAACGCTGCTCAGTGGGGGACGGAGCTCTCGGTTTAAGCTGCCATCCACCTCACGTTTGCGCATGTGCCTCCACAAGTAGTTTGTTTAATGAACCAGCAGAGAAAGAGCCGCTATTAACATAAATAACTTGCTTTGTTTGGTTCAGATTATTACGTCTCAAATAACAAAATGAATCCAGCAGAGACCGGGACTGAGGAGTTTTACATAGAAATCCCAGATTTGCTGCAGTTTACATGGAATACATTTCCCTCTTTGTGGCCTTGAAAGGGTGTGAATGTGACAGCTCAGTCACCCGAGGGGTCACCCTGATAATAACTACATTTGTGTCCCAGGAAAGAGCAGAATAATAACAGGTTTGGGAGGTGACACCTGCAAACAGAGAGTGAGTGTTACAGATCTCCAGCTGTGTTACTATGAACTTACTCACACGATGTGCAAAGAACAGTCACTTTGTACTGAGGACAGAACACAAAGTAATGAGAGGAGATTCTTCCTATTTATCCCAGGACAGAATCACACACCCCAGTCTCTGCTTCTCCCTCTGCTCAGGCTGCTGCAGATCCGACCCTTGTGCTAATATCAGGTAATAAACAGGAAGTGCTCTGCAGATTTACATATTGTACTCACTGATAGAGGTGGGGATAGAGGTGAGAATAGAGGGGGGGGATGAAGGGGGGGATAGAGGTGAGAATAGAGGGGGGGGGGGGTGAAGGGGGGGATAGAGGTGAGAATAGAGGGGGAGATGAAGGGGGGGATAGAGGTGAGGATAGAGGTGGGGATAGAGGTGGGTATAGAGGTGGGGATGGAGGTGGGGGAGGAGGCGAGGATGGAGGCGAGGATGGAGGCGAGGATGGAGGCGGGGATGGAGGCGGGGATGGAGGCGGGAATAGAGATGGGGATAGAGTTTGAGGATAGAGGTGAGTATAGAGGCGGTGATGAGGACAGAGATTTGGATAGAGGACAGAGGTGAGGATAAAGGTGAGGATAGAGGTGAGGATAGAGGTGAGGATAGAGGTGGGGATAGAGGTGGGGATAGAGGTGGGGATAGAGGTGAGGATAGAGGTGAGGATAGAGGTGGGGATAGAGGTGGGGATAGAGGTGGGGATAGAGGTGAGGATAGAGGTGAGGATAGAGGGGAGGATAGAGGTGAGGATAAAGGTGAGGATAGAGATGGGGATAGAGGTGGGGATAGAGGTGAGGATAGAGATGGGGATAGAGGTGAGGATAGAGGTGAGGATAGAGATGGGGATAGAGGTGAGTATAGAGATGGGGATATAGGTGAGGATAGAGGTTGGGACAGAGGCGGGGATAGAATAATAACAGATGTAAAAGTAAATACTGACTGGCAGAGTGAGCTGAGAATGTAACACGCAGCTTGTTCCCTTATTTATTACACATAATGTTTTAGCCAATTTGTTTAAATCACTGATAAAAAGAGAATTACCAGGGATTGCAGTGTTTCCATTGGAAAATATGTGTGAGAAAACAAAATATGAAGTAAAAATAAACGCATTGAAATGATTGCTGCAGAAATAAGGTTTCAGGCGGGGGCATTATTTCAAACAGGAAACGGTCTTCAGACAATATTTCAGACAGGAACAGTCCTACCCTCACCACTGGGGGTCCGAGTTTGTGAGACTGAGCATACTGTAACGGAGATGCTCGCCACAAACCGGGACCGGACCGCGGGGCTGAGGTGGGGATGTGAATACACCGACCTTATACCACGAAGCCGGTTCTGGATTGCGCAGTTCATAGCAGGGTCAGGGTTGGAGAGGCCAGGGAAATTCATTGACACGCCAGGGTCAGGGTTGGAGACGTTAGGGTAGTCGATGTCCAGGCTGGAGTTCGGCAACGGGAAGTCAGGAGCACACAGCTTCGGCGTAGCAGCTGAAGCGCGGGAATGGCCTCTGCACGAGGAGCCATAATAAGGTCTCTGCAAGGGGAGAATGCAGGTCTCCGGAGCAAGACAAGGCTGGCCCTAGGGATCCATCGCTTCAGCACAGGAACCAGGAAGGAGGCTTCTGCCTGGGGTGAATTCAGCAGGTCTGAAACAAGGCAAGTCTAGCACAGGGAATCCAGTGCTTCAGTACAGGAACCAAATAGCAGACCTCTGCCTGGGGTGAATGCAGCAGGTCTCTGAAGCAAGGCAAGACTAGCACTGGGGATCCAGTGCTTCAGTACAGGAACCAAATAGCAGACCCCTGTCTGGGGTGAATGCAGTAGGTTTCATGAACTAGGCAAGGCTAAGGCAAAGTAGCTTCTGGCAAACACAGTTACATCCAAGTGAATCTTGGGTTATGCTCAGCAATGAGTCAAAGGGAGAGGCCAGTATAAGAAGGGCAGATAGCCAATCCCAAGACAGGGATGTGTGGGAATTCCTCCAATGCCAGAGCAGAGAGACAGAGCTGCAGTGATTGCAAACACAGGTGAAAGTGCTTGCAAATCCTAGGGAAGGTGTGTCTGAGAGCTCACCAACTCTGCATGAGTGAGCTCCAGGCAAAACCAGGAACGGATTCCTTACAGATAACGTCTTCAGTAACAAAGGTAATTTAACAATGTATTACTGTAATGTCCACTCTTTTTATCTGGTATAAAGACACCTGGACATTGACTACTTTAAATGTAAAGACATTTACTTTTGCCATCTGGCGGACACACGTCGAACTAAAACCACACAAATCAGAATTCAGGTAATCATCTACAGGTAAACAAATGTGGGATTGACAACTTCACGCGAGGATGATTGATTAAATCACGTGACGAACACGAAAGACGGCAGCGAGATTGGCCCGAGATGTGGTCGACAACAGCCAGCTGCACCTGTACTTTTTATGACCTTAATTGGGCCACCTCTTTCTCTCCTCAATCCATACATTTATGTTAAGTCATGTCATAAAAAAGAAAAGGTGAAATATGATGATTTTGAATGTAATAGTCTGTGAGACATTTTATAATGTATTTCAGTAATGTTATTTAAATGTCCCCTTGAAAAATGTTTATACCTCTTTATAAACTTAAAGCCGTTTCACTCCCTGTATTGGGTCTTGGTACAGTACCTGTATACTGCACATCGCTCTCAGCCACTTCCCTTTTCTGTGATACATTTGCTGCAGTTTTATCCCCAGTTTGGGAGACAGATACACCGAAACAGGAAGGTTTTGTTGCCCTCTAGTGGTGATATAGTGTTATTTGCAGAAATGTTTTTGTATGAAAGGTCTGTGAGATATTGTTACTGTGTTTCTCTAGCACAGTGATACATGGCTGTGTCTTCTGGTTTCACTCCAGTGAGCTTTAAATACACTTCTCCTTTATTGGTGTCTCTTGTCACTGTCACACGTCCCTGCACAGACTGGGCATAGTGTGTACTAGCATCATACCATATTCCTCCCAACCACTCCAGCCCTCTCCCTGCCGGCTGCCGGACCCACTGCACTGACCATAGCTTAGCGCTGTCAGTGAGGGAGACACCGGTCACTTTACAGGTCAGTGTCAGAGTCTCTGCTGGCTTCACAACCCCAGGACCAGACTCCACCAGGAAGATTTGGGAGGTGACTCCTGCAAACAGAGAGGGAAATGTTACAGAGATCCAGCTGTGTTACTATGATCTTACTCACAGACATCAGACTGAGCCCCTGAAAGAGACACACACAGTGACACATAAGGACACTTCTACACACGTGTGATCTCAGGGACATTAATCATTTAAATGACATGTTATTCTGATCTTGTGGGAAATGTCTCCTGGGAAATGTTACCTGTTAAACATGACACTAATAATCCCAGCCTGAGAAAAGTCTCCATATCTGCAGAGTTTGGGGGCAGTGTGGGAGTGTCAGGGGGTGACCGGCTCCTGCAGGGGACAGTGTCACTTCCTCTGCTATATCTGGGACTCGGGGACAGAGACTTTTATACACAGGACATGTGGTTACTTTATTTGCATATCATACTAATTATATAAAAGAGATACTTCAACAAAATCAAACGACCAGAGAAGGAGACAGCACACCATTTTTTATATATATGTGTGTGTGTGTGTGTGTGTGTGTGTGTGTGTGTGTGTGTGTGTGTGTGTGTGTGTGTGTGTGTGTGTGTGTGTGTGTGTGTGTATATGTATATATATATACTGTATATATATATATATTTTTTTTTTTACAGGGAAATATATTGAAGCTACACTATTCATGAAGTCGCCTATGTTTTTTGTACTATTACATATAATTTGATATAATTTTGCTAGTCAGTATTGTTACTGTACAGTGGCGACACCCTTTCTTCTAACTTGGCTAGCTCCGCGAATTTCAGATTATCCCGGTTATGTGCGGTTTTGTGTCGTTTTCGCCCGGAGTGAATTGCGTTATTTTCGCGCCCGTGATTTAAGCATGTTATCCTCGCTGTCTGCAATACTGCAATGCCGTGTAGAAACTCATAGGGGCGTTTGCGAGCTGTTGTCTTTGAAGTCTAATACCTTCGCGGTTCAACCTACGTCAGTACACAGTCTGTGCGTGCGCGCGCAGTGATAGTAAAATGGCATATTTAAAGTACATGCATTTGCGTGCTGTGCTGCTGTACGGTGCTGTACTGTATGTCTCATTGGAAAATTGTTGAGATGCAGAGGTGTGTACAGTACTGTAGCAGTGTAAAGGGGACCCTCGCTGCTGGCATTGTTTGAGTAGCCCTTTTGGCAATATTGTATCTCCTTTCACATGTCGGTGCTACATACTGTGTCAAACATTTAGAAGCATTTACTACCCTCCTACTGTCTCTGTACGTTCTCCCTACCTACCAATTAGATTGTAAGCTCCTCGGGGCAGGGACTCCTCTTCCTTAATGTTATGTTTATGTCTAAAGCACTTATTCCCATGATCTGTTATTTATATTATCTGTTATTTATTCGATTACCACGTGTATTACTGTGAAGCGCTATGTACATTAATGGCGCTATATAAATAAAGACATACAATACAATACAATACAACATTTAGAAACCATACACTGTATCATTGCATATACTTACCTGCCCTGTTAGAGGGTATAGAGCTACAGTAGCCTAGAATTTATTTGGGATACAGACTCCTTTTTGGTCTACCCTTCCTCCACCTTATTTTTAATTTGCCGCACAAACACACACACACACACACACACAACACACACACACAACACACACACTGAAATATGGGATTTGCTGGACAGAGTCAGTTTATCTTTGTGCACAGGTATCTCTCCACGTATTGTATGAGTGTTTGGGGAGGTATATAGTGTAAGTCACTTGGTTGGATCTCTCCCTCCCCCTGTCCCCTCTCTCTCTCGTCTCCAGCTGAATGGCGAATGTCCCCAGGGCCACCGACAGCTTTCCCATGGCCCAGGACTAGAGTCTCCATCAGTGCCCACCGTGTCAGTGGGTGACCATGTGAGCCCCCACCCTCTTCTTCTTACACATTTCTTCACCCTCTCACCCTCTATTTCTGCTCCCACTCTATTGCTCCCCCCTCTATTTCCCTTCTATTTCTCCTCCCCCTCTATTTCCTCCCCTCTTTTCACACCTCCCTCCTCAATGTATTTCTCTTCCCCCTGTCTCACTCTTCCCCTCCCCTCTCTCTTCTTCTCCTCTCTCTTTCCCAATCTTACACTCTTCCCCCATCTCTATCTTTTTATTTCTCACACATCCACTCACTCCCCCACCACCCCCTCTCTCTCTTTCTCCCTCCCTCTCGCTCACTCCAACATCTCTCACACTCTCCCCTCCCCTCAGCTATCACTCAATGTCACCCTATTTTCACTCCATCTCCCCCTCCTCACACTGAACCCCCCACCCCACTGACAACA
Source organism: Ascaphus truei (assembly GCF_040206685.1). Classification (NCBI taxonomy): domain Eukaryota; kingdom Metazoa; phylum Chordata; class Amphibia; order Anura; family Ascaphidae; genus Ascaphus; species Ascaphus truei. Next base: position 38,404,009 of record NC_134495.1, read on the forward strand.
CACACAATTCCACACACACACACACACACACACACACACACACACACACACACACACACACACACACACACACACACACACACACACACACACACACACACACACACACACACACAATTCCCCCCCCCCCTTACACACACACACACACACACACACAATTCTACCCCCCAGAACACACACACACTATTACAATTACACACAATTCATCCTTCCGGCACGGACCGGTGAGGATCGGTGCAGCAGAAGCCCAGCAGAAATCGGAGGCCAAGCAACCATACGCAGAAGTTGGGACGACCTCTGGCCAATTTTTAACTAAGTGGGAGAGTGAGAGGATGAGGGGGAGACATGAGAGGATGAGGAGGGGGGAGCGAGAGGATGAGGAGGTGGGGAGTGAGAGGATGCAGAGTGGGGAGTGAGAGGATGAGGGGGAGACATGAGAGGATAAGCAGGGGGGGAAGTGAGAGGCTGAGCAGGGGGGGTGAGAGGATGAGGAGGGGGGAGTGAGAGGCTGAGCAGGGGGGGTGAGAGGATGAGGAGGGGAGAGTGAGAGGATGAGGGGAGGAGGAGGATGAGGAGGGGGAGTGAGAGAATGAGGAGTGGGGAGTGAGAAGATGAGCAGGAGATGAGAGAGAGGATGAGCAGGAGAGAAGTGAGAGGATGAGGAGGGGGGAGTAAGAGGATGAGGAGGGGTGAGTGAGAGGATGAGGAGGGGTGAGTGAGAGGATGAGGAAGGTGAGTAAGAGGATAAGGAGGGGGAGTGAGAGGATGAGGAGGGGGAGAGGATGAGGAGGGGGAGGAGCAAGAGGATAAGGAGGGGGGTGAGAGGAGGAGGGAGGTGAGAGGATAAGGAGGGGTGGGTGAGAGGAGATGGGGGGGATGAGAGGATGAGGAGGGGGTGAGTGAGAGAATGACAAGGGGGTGAGAGGCTGAGGAGAGGTGGGTGAGAGGATGAGGAGGGGGAGTGAGAGGATGAGGGGAGTGAGAGGTTCAGCAGGGGTGAGTGAGAGGATGAGGAGGGGGTGAGAGGATGAGGAAGTGAGAGGATGAGGAGGGGGTGAGTGAGAGGATGAGGAGGGGGTGAGAGGATGAGGGGAGGGTGGGTGAGAGGATGAGGAGGGGGGTGAGAGGATGAGGGGAATGAGAGGATGAGGAGGGGAAGAGTTAGGGGGGAGTAGAAGGGGAGTGAGAGAATGAGGGGTGAAGCAAGAGGATGAGGAGGGGTGAGTGAGAGGAGGACGGGGAGAGAGGGGATGAGGAGGGGGGAGTGAGAGGATGAGGAGGAGGAGCAAGAATATGAGGAGGGGGGTGAGAGGATGAGGAGGGGGAGAAGTGAGAGGATGAGGAGGGGGAGTGAGAGGATGAGGAGGGGGAGTAAGAGGATGAGGAGGTAGGAGTGAGAGGATGAGGAGGGGGGAGTGAGAGGATGATGATGGAGAAGTGAGAGGATGAGGAGGATAGGAATGAGAGGATGAGGAGGGGTGAGTGAGAGGATGAAGAGGGAGTGAGAGAATGAGGATGGGGAGTTAGAGGACGAGGAGTGAGAGGATGAAGAGAGGGGAGTGAGAGGATGAGGAGGGGGGAGTGAGAGGATGAGGAGGGGGGAGTGAGAGGATGAGGAGGGGGGAGTGAGAGGATCAGGGGGTGTGAGAGGATGAGAAGAGGAGGAGGGGGGAGTGAGAGGATGAGGGGGGAGTGAGAGGAGGAGGGAGTGAGAGGATGAAGAGGGGGTGAGAGGATGAGGAGGGGGAGTGAGAGGATGAGGAGGGGGTGAGAAGATGAGAGGGTGAGAAGATGAGAGGATGAGAAGATGAGGAGGGTGTGTGTGAGGATGAGGAGGGAGTGAGAGGATGAGGAGGGAGTGAGAGGATGAGGAGGGTGAGAAGATGAGAGGGTGAAAAGATGAGAGGGTGAGAAGATGAGGAGGGGGTGTGTGAGGATGAGGAGGGAGTGAGAGGATGAGGACAGTGAGAGAGGATGAGGATGGGGGAGTGAGAGGATGAGGAGGGGGGAGTGTGAGGATGAGGAGGGGGAGTGCGAGGATGAGGAGCAGGGAGTGAGGATGAGATGGGGGAGTGAGAGGATGAGTATGGGGAGTGACAGGATGAGGAGAGGGGAGTGCGAGGATGAGGAGGGGGGAGTGAGAGGATGAGGGGGTGAACATGCGAGAAGGACATACAGAAGATCAAAATCTAGAACAGGGGGGCGCAAACTTTTTTCCCGGCGGTCCCCTCACTCCCACGCCCACCCAAACCCCCACTCACCTGTGCTCCGATGTCACATGACCTCACGGTGTCATTTTGATGCCGCGTTGCCATGGCGACGCAGAAAGGAAGCCGCCGGAGCCTAGGTAAGTGAAGGTTTTAAGTGCCTTCGGGAAGCGCCCCCCCGCCGGCAGTCTCACGCCCCCCCTCCCCCCAGTTTGCGCACCGCTGTTCTAGAAATCCAATCGGATAAGGCTCTTTCTGCACGCTTTTGCACAACTCCCAGCTACTAGAATATCCCCCTGTGTCTATCCAAGAGGAGGTTTTAGTGTACTGACAAAAAACATCCCAAAATAAATTGTAATTAAGGCCGCAAGGTGTCACTGTATATAGAACATAGATCCAGTAGCACTCTCATTGTAAAAGACTCATCTCTATCTCCCCACAAATAAGCAGGGGGACCCATTCAAAGCCCATAATGCGTATGTCTGAAGCATTAAAGCAAAGTGCAGTGCTGTACCAAAGTAGTAGTTTAGTTTAGACTGCCCTTGAATGGAATTGAACACTTCCCCAGTGCTGGAATTAGACATAAAAGGTCTATGCAGCAACATAGAGTAATTGTGTTTAGACGCATGGCTCTATTTTTTGGAGCAGAGCGGCAGCATATATACTGTAAGAACAGTTTCTTACTTCTGACGCGGTATGTTCGACTTATGGCACTTCAGATATGGAGGATTGTTTTGGGCAAATAAAAGGTTAAAAAAAAGTATCAGAGAAATGCAACTTGTGATACATCTCATTTTAATCTGTGCACCATGTAACTGCCCCCAACTCATCCTACTCACTCTCCCCAAGGTGCAAATTGAGGCAGAGACGCAGAATGTGATACATCTGATTATAATCTGTGCACCATGTAACTCCCCCCAACTCCTCCTACTGACTCTCCCCAAGGTGCAAGCTGGGGCAGAGACGCAGATTGTGATACATCTCATTATAATCTGTGTGCCATGTAACTCCTCCCCAACTCCTCCTACTGACTCTCCCCAAGGTGCATGCTGGGGCAGAGACGCAGACTGTGATACATCTCATTATAATCTGTGATACTTTATCTTGCCATGAAGTCAATGCATTTGAACCCAGTGATACAGTATGTTGATCCCACTGCTGTCAGTGGCACTGTCCATATGTGTACTTGTGTCACCCAATGTATGTAATACAATGTATCACAGCAGCTGTGATTTTTATGACTGCTACTCAAGTTAACCACTTCTCAACCACTTGAAATTAAATGTCAACAGTAGCTGATTTCTCTATTATGACATCACGAGACAGTATCATTGAGCCTCCTAGGAGATGCCAGCAGCAGTGTTCTGTAATGACATTATGGAATCGCCTTAGAGACTGAGATAAATACACAAATGTACAGCAGCGGCAGCTCTTATTCGAGCAAATGCCGCTGGCTGTATGAGGCTGGGAAGCGGGTAGCCGCGGCGCGTGGCGGCGCACTGTGACGTCACAGTCACATGCGCGCCCGGCTTCCCCGTCTTCCCCGGCTTCCCCAGGCTTCCCCGACACCCCTGGACATCAAATTAAGGTAAGCGGGGGTACGGGGAAGCAGAGGGGCAGAGCAGAAGGGGTACAGGGGTCCGGAAGCGTGTGCAAATTGCGCGCGATGAGGAGGGGGGGTGAGTGGGGGAACGCGGCGGCGCGCGTGCATTACTGGCGGCAGCTGGGGCAGATCCCGGCATGCCGCCGGTATTTGTTGCAATAAGATATGTCGGTACTGTAAACTTGTTTGTGCGTGACTTGAATTAGTTCCCGAAGGAAACCGTTAGTTTTGTGGACATCTCAGAGATAGGAAAAGTGTGGCGCTGTACGGAGAGACTAATTATCTCCACCTTAACTCTGTATCATGGCAGGTAGGAAGCAACGTGACCTTTACATACCCAAAAAGAAATGGATAATATCTATATTTCTGAACTGTTTACTTTCACAATGTTTTATGGGGTACAGAACAGATAACATGACTCCTATCAATGGATGGGAGAAAGAAGACGGATGGGGTGGGGGGCGGGGGGCAGGGACGGAGGTAGACAACACCCAGGGGGGTTAGGTACCTGGCCTTTATTGGATAATATTTTTTTTTATAAATGTCAAAACTGATTTATTATAGATACATACACACATATTTGTTTTATTGTATTTACTTTCATATCTGGCTTGTAATTCAAAATCTTAAATGATTTGAACAGTAATGTATAGAAAAGAACACATGTACTGTATACATAAATGTCAAAGCGGCAAACGTCTATGGGATCTATGGGATAGTAAAAAAAGACACAGGAACCTTAGTGTATACAGTACAGTAGGATTAGTTATGTATAAGGCATGCTTTTTCCTTGCCCTAAGTTTAGGTCAATAACTATTGGACCAATTCTACACCGTGGGGTGTAATGTTCGACTACTTTCAGCCATATCCTTAAATTATTGTCTACAGCAGTGTTTTTCAACCACGGATCCTAGGAACCCTAGGATTCCCCGGGCATCCCTAAAGGGTTCGCTGTAATATTCAGGTCATTTTAAAATTGTACTTAATACAGAAGAATTTACAGTACAATGCATCTTATCTCAGACGCGCTCTTGGAGAGGGTTGGGGTTCCTTACAATGCATCTGATCTCAGAAGCGCTATTAGAGAGGATTGGGGTTCCTCACACTTCATCTGATCTCAGACGCGCTATTAGATAGGGTTGGTGCTGCTTACAATGCATCTGATCTCAGAAGCGATATTAGAGAGGATTGGGGTTCCTCACACTTCATCTGGTCTCAGACGCACTATTAGATAGGGTTGGGGTATATTACAATGCATCTCATCTTAGACTCGTTGTTAGAGAGGGTTGGGGTCCCTCAGAATTTCACATATGGTTCTTTAACCAAAAAAAGGTTGGAAACCACTACTCTACAGTAATACAAAGGCCCCAAAAAAGACAAAGCCACAAAACGAGGGCAGAATCTGCCACTTGATTTACAGATATAGCTGACCTGAGTGCTCCTCCAGATACCTCAATATACCAGACGTCTCAGAATACCACACCATAATATTACCACAAAATACCACAGTAGGAACAGGCAATTTTTATGTTTTTATTTTTATTTTTAAAGATCCAGTTCCGAAAGCTATGGTACATCTATATTTGTCATTGTGTTCATAGGTGGACATGAAAGCAGGTGATGGACTGCACAAGTTTTATATGCCAGTTGCCACTTTGTGTTGAAAACTACCTAGAAATAGTTTTCTGTCTGTGTTACATCCCAACACATCATATATGTATATGTATATATGTATATAGATTAAACCCCATATATTGAGCTAAAATGTACGGGTGCTCTGGTGTTTCAACACACAGCAATGCTATGAATAGAAGGCAATCATGGAGCTTGCTTAAAAATGTATTTAAATATTGAAACTTCTGACCACTATTGATCAGAGTAGTGGTCTGTAACATTGATAATCAAATAAATGTGTTTTCCCAGCAAGCCATTATCCGTGTTAGTGCTTGCTATTCATAACAAAACAAAGACCACCAAAAACTTTATTCAAAACCAGAACCAAAACCCCAAATATTTTAAAGGCAAAATAAAAATACCAAGCCAAGTGAGCATCTCTATGTATTTCATATGTATTTGATATCAAGAATATCTTTTAGCAGGTCTGTTAAAGCAGTCCTAACCCCCCAAAGTCAGGCTTTCAGGATATCCCAGCTTCAGCGGAGGTGGCTCAATCCGTCCCTGCTTCAGCACAGCTCGCTCAATCAGTCCCTGCTTCAGCACAGGTGACTCAATCAGAGGCTGATTGAGTGATTGTGCCACCTGTGCTAAAGCTGGAATATCCTGAAAAGTTGAACTATTGTGGGGGGTTTGATGACTGGAGTTGAGTCCCCGTGTGTTAAAGAAATGTGCCTTGATTGTGCTTTTCTGGCCCTTCACTTTTACCTTTCTTCCTTACAGATCAGTTTTTAAATTCCTCTGCTGTGAACCCTCCACAGACCTGCAGTGCTCCTGCAGTCACCACTGCTTACCCTTCATGGAGCAACAGCTTCCACCCAGTAGGGAGGAATACAGAAGTATACAGACATGGGGCCCAAGGCATGATTTTGCAACAAGGGTCTGCAGGAACACCAATGTATCTACAGCAGATCCCACAGGCAACACGCGCTTACCCTCGTGTATCGGACATGAACGGAGGATTCTACCACACTGCTACAGGAGGATACACAGGATTTGCAGGACAGGTTAGGGGAGAAGCCACAACGCAGCCTGTTACTTTCTGTCCCAACACACATTTGGAAAGACGTGCTACAATAGGGCCTTGTATAATGGCCACCCAGTATGCACAACTTCAGCAGCCACCATTCATACCCCTTAGAGGAATGCACGTTCAGGATAGGACATACCACCCAGTTCCTGGCCAATATGCTCCAACTGGTGGCAACACAGCACAGATTGGCTCCTTCTTACAGACACCCACTGGGCTGCCAATAACCTCCCCCAGGGGGAAAAGCCCAAGACCGTCCTATCTACTGGCTCATTATTCGGCAGCCCCTGATCCCCAAGCAACCAGGATAGCCGAAAACGTAAAAGTAGGAGGAGTGTCAGGTGGGTAAGGCAAACCAGGTTCAGTTGGGGGAGCACAAGGGGCAAAAAAGGAGAGATCTAGATGCCCAAATCATAGCATTTCCCCCAGTTGTTGCTATTGCAGCTAAACGTTTGTGGATGTTCCTTAAGTTGAATGCCGCTTTGTTCATAAATTGATAATATGCAAAACTGAGTATCTACTGTAGTGTATTGGTTTTCCCATTGACAAATAACACACAGGGACTTGTGAAACTCTTGTTGGCCTTTTATCATAATCTGCCCTCTTTATCACTAATGATATCCCCACCAATAAAACCTACTTCTCTTCGTCTTCATCACTCCACCATCATTATTGATATAAAACATGGATATCTCTCATAATTTTGCATTGTGTACAGTAGTTCTTTGCACTGATTTCCATGTGTAATTAGCTTCATTCCCTTTCCCCACTGCATTGTGTTGCAGACCTTACAAGGTGAGATATGGAGAATCTTTACTAATCATTGTTCAAAATCTTCTCCTTGACCGATACCATTACCTGTTATAAAGATCTTTAATTACGGTCATTCGCCACTGTAGTGTTACAAATATATAGAACTCTACAGTATGTAGTCCTCGCCAATACTGAAGGGATTAAGCATGTGTTTGCTTTTCTTCCTTTGTGTTATTATGTACAATGTGTTGCTATTTATGATAATTGATTATTTCTCCTTTTTGATTTTGTTACAGTGTGTCAGACCTCGCTTGGAGCCCAACATATTTCCCAGGCCAGTTTAATTATATAAGGAGCAGTTCAGCTTGCTGCTAATGAAAAAAGTGAACCACCTCTAATGTACCCAACTCAACCAGCTCGGAAGCTGAGCCACCTCTCAAAGTTACATATTGATGTGCAAATCAACAAAGAGTTATGTGTGCCAGTGTGGAAAAGGGGTGGGTTAAAAGATATGGAGAAGAGATCTTCAGAGGTGAAGGCCCCCTCACATATTGCTCAGAAGGTTCGTAATAACGTGCTGAGTTCAGTGAAGACTGAGTGTCCGTCAAAGTCTGAGGGAGTACCAAAGTGCTCCACAGTGGAAACAAAGAAGAAAAAGATCCTTTCTTCAGCTGCAAAGGATCAAGTCCCTCAAACTGCACTGCAAAAGAAGGTAAAACCAATGTCAAAGCCAGTAAATCATTCTTCTGCTCCTATACCAGGGAAGTCACCCCATGGCCCACAATCTGGTGACGAGGCTGTTCTGTTAAAAAAGATGAAACGTGTTTGTCTCTCAGGTGCCCACATTTCCAATAAGGTATCTGAAAAGATGCAGCAAAGCCGCGAAGGTACAATGGATGCAAAGACACCTGCTGTTACTCATATTAATCCTAAACTGAAGAAAACTCAGGAGATAGGAATCAAACGTAAAGATGCAAAGACTCCTGCAGTTACTCATAGCCCTGAGCGGAAGACACCTCAGGAGATGGGGATCAAACGTAAATATGCAAAAACGCCTGCAGTTACTCATTGTCCTGAGCGGAAGACACCTCAGGAGATGGGGATCAAACTTAAAAATGCAAAGACTCCTGCAGTTACTCATTGTCCTGAGCGGAAGACACCTCAGGAGATCCGGATCAAACGTAAATATGCAAAAACACCTGCAGTTACTCATAGTCCTGAGCGGAAGACACCTCAGGAGATGGGGATCAAACTTAAAAATGCAAAGACTCCTGCAGTTACTCATTGTCCTGAGCGGAAGACACCTCAGGAGATCGGGATCAAACGTAAATATGCAAAAACTCCTGCAGTTACTCATAGTCCTGAGCGGAAGACACCTCAGGAGATGGGGATCAAATGTAAAGATGCAAAGTCTCCTGCAGTTACTCATAGTCCTGAGCGAAAGACACCTCAAGAGATGGGGATCAAACGTAAACAGAACAGCAATATCAAGCAGCTAGTGAAGAAAACAAAGAACCAGACCAGCGTTTTCAGTTTTGAGCAAGCGCTGGCTTGTGGTACTGATAATAACCCCAAAGCTCTCAAAAGAAAAAGTGCTAATCAGCCTGGAGTGAATTCAGAAGTCCTTGGGAAGGGCAAGAAGTCATTGGAACCTTCTGAACAAGGAAAGGTGAAAGCCCATCACAGCAACCTCAGCCTCCAAATGATTAACTCTGTTCAAGTATTTCACCCATTGGGTAAAAAAGCAGGTCCCACAGGTCCAGGGGCACCCGCAGGATCCATTACACTTGGATTTAAGCTTGGACCAATGCAAGGACGCCAAAGCCAGACTTCTGCTTCTCATGTTCAGTGGTCTCTTACTGATGCGATTAAAAGGTTCATGGCCAAAAAACAGGACAGTATTTCTGGAATTAAAGGAGTCGGTATTAATGCCAGGCCTAGGCTATTTAAAATACACGAGTACACAAGACCTGACATTAAAACCAGTGAAATCAAACAACATGGGGAAAACAAAGCTTCAGTTATAGGGTATCCCAAACACTTCCCAGTGATATCCATAGAACAGGAAGCTGCAGTAAGATGCATTGAAAAGGTCAGCCAAACCACTATCCCCATTCCAGCTCCTGGCATTAAAACCAGTGAAATCAAACAACGTGGGGAAAACAAAGCTTCAGTTATAGAGAATCCCAAACACTTCCCAGTGATATCCATAGAACGGAAAGCTGCAGTGACATGCATTAAAAAGGTCAGCCAAACCACTATCCCCATTCAAGCTCCTTTCAACCAGAAGCACCAGCTTTCTAACCTGCAGCACCAGCTTTCTAACCTGCAGCTTCCTATCAATGTACCCAGTAGAGTGGACAACTTCACTCCATCCTTCTGTCAACAGCCTCTCCAAGAGCTTGAGGTCTCCATACCTATTCCACCAGAACAGAGAGAGGAGAGAGAGGCTATGAAAAGGAAAGCACAACTGGAGAGGGAGTAAGCCTGTCAACATACCTCCAATGGGAGGCTACAGTGCTTTGTTCAGAGGCAGGAGGATCATAACATCTCTAAACGTTACGGATACCCACCATCCAGACTTATTTCCCCCATGAGCTACTTAGGCCCTAAAAAACAAACAAACAAAAAAAAACCCTGACTAATCTGTAACTGATGCCAAGCTCTGTGACTATCTGTAAATAAGATTTATATTTATAAGTCAGTTTGTAACATATTTTACTAAGAATATATTTAAAACTCTTCAATAAAATGTATCTATTTTTAATTGAACTCTTTATTTACTAAAGAAATTATTTACAAATGCCAAGGGTTATTGAAATTCTGCAAATTAACTTTAGATTACCCTCTTGATGATACGAGAGAGAGAGAGAGAGAGAGAGAGAGAGAGAGAGAGAGAGAGAGAGAGAGAGAGAGAGAGAGAGAGAGATAAGTAAGTCAGACCCCACATATGAGAGAGAAACAGATAAATATTTAACTATATGCTTTGTCATGTTGAATGTTGTATGTATGTACTGTATGTTTTTATTTATATAGCGCCATTTATGTAGAAAGCGCTTCATCGCAGTAATACACGTGACAATCATATAAATAATACAAATAACAGATCATGGGAATAAGTGCTTCAGACATAAAAGTAACATTTAGGAAAAGGAATCCCTGCTCCGAAGAGCTTACAATCTAATTGGTAGGTAGAACATACAGAGACAGTAGAAGGGCGTTCTGGTAAGTGCATCTGCAATGGGCCAAGCTTTTTGTATGCGGTCTATAGTATCAGCCACGGAGCTACTCACATGCTTCTTTAAGCAGATGTGTTAGAATGTGGGTCTTAAAGGTGGATAGAGAGGGTGCTAGTCGGGTATTGAGGGGAAGGGCATTCCAGAGGTGAGGGGCAGTCAGTGAGAAAGGTTTAAGGCGAGAGAGGGCTTTAGATACAAAAGAGGTAGATAGAAGACATCATTGGGCGGATCGCAAGAGTCGGGATGGTGCATAGCGAGAAATTAGAGCTGAGCTGTAAGGATGGGCAGAAGAGTGTAAAGCTTTAAAAGTGAGGAGGAGAATTGAGTGTGAGATACGGGATTTGATAGGAAGCCAGGAGAGGGATTTCAGCAGGGGAGACGCTGAGACAGATTTAGGAAAGAGTAGAGTGATTCTGGAAGCAGCGTTTAGGATAGATTGTAGGGGAGACAGGTGAGAGGCAGTAAGACCGGACAGCAGAAGGTTCCAGTATTTGAGATGGTAGAGAATGAGGGTCTGTGTCAGAGTTTTAGCTGTCGAGCAACAGTGGAAGGGCGTATCTTTGTAATATTGCGGAGGAAAAAACGACAGGTTTAGCTACCTTTTGAATGTGAGAGAGGTGTCTGTGACACCCAGGGCAGCGTGCTTGGGCTACTGCATGTATAGTAGTTCTTCCAACAGTAATGGGGAAGGAGGTAGTAGGGCCAGGTTTGGCATGAAATATAAGGAGTTCTGTTTTTGACATGTTAAATTTAAGTCGGCGGAGGATCATGTTGCATTGGGCTTCTCTTCCTTGTGTTTATACTGTACAATGTCACATACCCAGTAGCACTCCTTAAGACAAATATATATGGTGAGGTGGGTCTGGGGTTGAGTTTACATGGGTTTGTGTGCGCAGATTTAAATTGTTTGGAGGTCTGTGACTCCTCCCCGTTTCCAAAATTACTCTGCCCACCTTTAAAGCAGCAGTCCAAGCTGTCGTTTAAAAAAAAAAAATCCCTTTGATATGTGCACATTGATAATTAATTAGCTAAGTTGCGATTGATCGGTGAAGATTCGGCTTGGGGGTTCACTAAATGGTTGCCAGTGCAGCAGAAGAGGACCAAAAATGCAAAGTTCTCTGGGGTGATCATGTGACCAGGCAGTCACTGGATACAATTGAGTTTTGCACAGCTAGGGAGAGGGCAGTGTTCAAAAAAAAGGGGGGAGGGGTTGCCAGAGCCTGTTTCAAAAGAGGAAGGGGATGTGACTTTGTAAATGGTTGCTATAGAAACAAAAAATGATTGTTACATTATGATACATTAAAATTTTAATTCAGAGTTGTTTAAAAAAAAAAGTACTACTACTAGTAGCATTATACTAAAAAATAATACAGATGCACATTAATACCCTCTATAGATATACCAAGAATTGTTAAGTGTGAGTATGTGTGTGTGTGAATTTATGACATATGGAAAGGATGGTGGAGGGGTGAGAGTCATGGCGAGGGGAGGGGGGTGAAGGAGAGACATGGCGAGGGGAGGGGGGTGAAAGAGACATGGCGAGGGGAGGAGGGTGAAAGAGAGACATAGGGAGGGGGGTGAAATAGAGACATGGGAATGGGTTTAAAAGAGAGACATGGGGAGGGGTGAAAGAGACATGGGGAGCAGGTGAAAGAGACATGGGGAGTGGGTGAAAAAGTCATGGGGAGCGGCGGTGAAGAGACATGGGAGCAGGGGTAAAGAGACATGGGGAGCAGGGGTGAAGAGACATGGGAGCAGGGGTAAAGAGACATGGGGAGCAGGGGTGAAGAGACATGGGAGCAGGGGTGAAGAGACATGGGGAGAGGGGTTGAAAGAGACATTGGGAGGGGAGGGTGAAAGAGACATGGGGAGGTGATCGAGAGACATTTAGAGGGGGGGTGATAGAGAGACATTTGGAGGGGGGGGATGATAGAGAAACACGGGGAGGGGGTGAAAGAGATACCAAGAATTGTTAAGTGTGAGTGTGTGTGTGTGAGTTTATGACATGTGGAAGGAAGGTGGAGGGGTGAGAGTCATGGCGAGGGGAGTGGGCTGAAGGAGAGACATGGCGAGGGGAGGGGGGTGAAAGAGACATGGCGAGGGGAGGAGGGTGAAAGAGAGACATAGGGAGGGGGGTGAAATAGAGACATGGGAATGGGTTTAAAAGAGAAACATGGGGAGGGGTGAAAGAGACATAGGGAGCAGGTGAAAGAGACATGGGAGCAGGGGTAAAGAGACATGGGGAGCAGGGGTGAAGAGACATGGGAGCAGGGGTGAAGAGACATGGGGAGCAAGGGTGAAGAGACATGGGGAGAGGGGTTGAAAGAGACATTGGGAGGGGAGGGTGAAAGAGACATGGGGAGGTGATCGAAAGACATTTAGAGGGGGGGTGATAGAGAGACATGTGGAGGTGGGGGATGATAGAGAAACACGGGGAGGGGGTGCAAGAGACATAGAGAGGGGGGTGAAAGAGAGCCATGGGGTGGGGCGTGAAAAAGAGACATGGGGAGAGGGGTGAAAGAGACATCGGGAGGGAGGCGATTGAGAGACATGGGGGGATGAAAGAGACATGGGGAGGGGGGGTGAAAAAAAGACATGGGGGGAGTGAAAGAAAGCCATGGGGAGGGTGGGTCCATGATCCTCAGTTGCTTGAAGAGTAGGCCCGGGTGAGTAGTTTTTTATTCTACACAGGTCCGGGAGATGTTGATCGGACGGCTTCTTAGGGTCAAATAAGACATGACAGACCTTATATAAGGCCTGTGACATCACATTTGACTGACAAATGATATATCCACCAATCTAATTGGTGGATGTACCATGTGATGGCTTCCATTTTATTTTTTGGCAGAAATGACATCATCTTAAGTGATTGGATGATAAAGGAACTATTGGATCTCAATATAAATGTAGAAAATATGCAGGGCCAAAGCTATGACAATGCTGCAAATATGCGGGGAAAGCATAATGGAGTTCAAAGACATGTTGAACATGAACCCACGTGCGTTTTATGTACCATGTAGTTCTCATTATTTGAACCTAGTGGTTAACAACACTGCCAAACACAATATAGGTGCCATTTAATTTTTGGGCTTAATTCAACCGTTGTATAATTTCTTCCCCAGGTCCACCAACAGATAGATCATTCTTTTAAAATCCTTAACCAATTTAACACTAAAGAGAGTTTGTGAAACACGTTGGGAGTCTCGTATTGATGCAGTTAGACCAATTCGATACCATCTGGGAGCGCTCTATGTTGCGTTAGTGTATATTAAAGAAGATGTGACATTTAAAAGTGAACATCATGGCCCCCAGAGTAGAGCTGTTGCGTACACTCTCGCAAAATGTATTTGTGACTATAAATTCATATGTTGTGTAATATTTTGGTATGACATATTAAGTACAATCAATCCAGTGAGCAAGCAGTCTATAAACTATGACAAAAACAAGTCCAAAGACCAAATCTGGGGCTCCAAAAAACAATCCCAACAGTAGATTTGGGGCCCTGTTTGTTTAAATCAAAAACACTACAGTAATGTCCAATCCTTTGTCTCATAAATAGAAAGGTATCCTTACCAACTCCACTTATAAATGGTGTAAATGATCAGTCTAGGGGTTTACAGTATATACATGTAGAAAAGATGGCGCCTAGCTGGTTCTGCTCTGTTATTGAGCTATCACAAATCAGCTGTAAATGTTCACATGGAATGGCACCTAGTTAACTTTTTAAATCAATAACTGTAGACTTGCTAGTCGGCCAATATCATAGACTCTATCCTCAATAATAACAAAGTGGAGACTCACGGTTATCAAAGGGTGCATCAGTTCAATCCTGCTCCTGTGGGTTGCTGCAGGGCACCTTTTGGTGTGTTGTTCGCTAGGTAGATAGTACAAAGTGAAAAATGTGCGATGCACAACCGGAACGAAAAAATAAATGAACTGGAGAGAGGGTACAGTAACTACACAATTTGCTTTTAATAACTCATCTAATCAAATGACCGGCAACAAAACGCACGCGCACACAGAGGTTTTCAAACATCTCTATGGAGCTTGGTCCCACCCCCCGTTCACGTCACGTGTCACTCACGCGCAGCGCGCTCACGGGACGATCGTGCACCACTCCCCAGCTGCGACACAACACCCGTAACAATGCCCACCTGTCTCCTGCGCTCTGCGTCCAATCACAGCTCCCGCGAGGGCCACACCTCCGTTCCGCCTCTCACTTTCATTGCTCCAGTCCTCCTATTTAATCTCTGCTTGCTCAGTCACACATTGCTGAGCATAGACCATAGTAGCCTTGTGTTCCTACATTCCTGCTTTGCCTTGCCTTGTGCCTTGCCTCTCTTGCTTTCAGTTTGACCTCATGTGTACCGACCCGGCTAGACTCTTGGACGCTCTCTGTATAACGACCCCAGCTTGCCCTCGACTACCTGCATCTCTCCATCCCTGACCACGGATATAGGACATTCTTTTAACCCACCAGCTCCAACCCTCGACCTCGGCACAACGGACATCTACCGTTACTGGCTCCTCCCCATGACCGCGGCAAGTATCTGGACTACCCTCTCTCTCCAACCCCGACCCGGCTACGCTGACAATCCAGGCGTGCCTCCACTGCTGTGGGTGCGCAGTTTCTACTTTCCCACCTCAGTACCGGGGGTCTGCCTTGTTCGTGGTGAGTGCAAGGGTCACAATTAGAGAGGGTTGGGGTTCCTTACAATGCATCTGATCTCAGACGCACTATTAGAGAAAGTTGGGATTCCTTACAATGCAGATTTCAGACGCGCTGTTAGAGAGGGTTGGGTCTCCTTACAATGTATTTGATCAATGCATTGTAAGGAACCCCAACCCTCTCTAGTGTCTCCATCAGTGCCAACAGTGTCAGTGGCCATGTGAGCCCCCACCCTCTTCTTCTAACACATTTCTTCACCCTCTCACCCTCTTTTTCTGCTCCCTCTCTATTGCTCCCCCCTCTATTTCCCTATTTCTCCTCCCCCTCTATTTTCTGCCCCCTTTTCACACCTCCCTCCTCAATGTATTTCTCTTCCCCCTGTCTCACTCTTCCCCTCCCCTCTCTCTTCTTCTCCTCTCTCTTTCCCAATCTTACACTCTTCCCCCCCATCTCTATCTTTTTATTTCTCACACTTCCACTCACTCCCCCACCACCCCCTCTCTCTTTCTCCCTCCCTCTCGCTCACTCCAACATATCTCACACTCTCCCCTCTCCTCAGCTATCACTCAATGTCACCCTATTTTCACTCAATCTCCCCCTCCTCACACTGAACCCCCCGCCCCACTGACAACACACACAATCCCCCCTTACACACACACACAAACACACACAATTCTGCCCCCAAAACACACACACACTATTACAATTACACACAATTCCTCCTTCCGGCATGGACCGGTGAGGATCAGTGCAGCAGAGGCCTGGCAGAAATCGGAGGCCAAGCAACCATACGCAGAAGTTGGGCCCGACCTCTGGCCAATTTTTAACTAAGTGGGGGAGTGAGAGGATGAGGGGGAGACATGAGAGGATGAGGAGGGGGGAGCGAGAGGATGAGGAGGTGGGGAGTGAGAGGATGAGGAGCGGGGAGTGAGAGGATGAGGTGAGGGAGAGGATGAGGAGGGGGGAGTAAGAGGATGGGCAGGGGTGAGTGAGAGGATAAGCAGGGGGGGTGAGAGGATGAGGAGGGGGGAGTGAGAGGATAAGGGGAGGGGGAAGATGAGGAGTGGGGGAGGATGAGGAGAGGGGATTGAGAGAATGAGGAGTGGGGAGTGAGAAGATGAGCAGGAGAGGAGAGAGAGGATGAGCAGGAGAGAAGTGAGAGGATGAGGAGGGGGAGTAACCGGATGAGGAGGGGTGAGTGAGAGGATGAGGAGGAGTGAGTGAGAGGATGAGGAGTGGGGAGTGAGGATGAGGAAGGTGAGTAAGAGAATAAGGAGGGGGAGTGAGAGGATGAGGAGGAGTAGAGGAAGAGGAGAGGGAGGGGAGAGAGGATAAGGATAGGGGTGAGAGGAAGAGGGGTGGGTGAGAGGATGAGCAGGGGGAGTGACAGGATGAGGGGGTGAGAGGAGATGGGGGGGTGAGAGGATGAGGAGGGGGTGAATGAGAGAATGAGAAGGGGGTGAGAGGCTGAGGAGAGGTGGGTGAGAGGATGAGGAGGGGGAGTAAGAGGATGAGGGGAGAGAGAGGTTCAGCAGGGGGGAGTGAGAGGATGAGGAGGGGGGAGTGAGAGGATGAGGAGGGGGTGAGTCTGAGGATGAGGAGGGGGTGAGAGGATGAGGAGAGGTGGGTGAGAGGATGAGGAGGGGGAGTAAGAGGATGAGGGGAGTGAGAGGTTCAGCAGGGGGGATTGAGAGGATTAGGAGGGGGGAGTGAGAGGATGAGGAGGGGGTGAGTGAGAGGATGAGGAGGGGTGAGAGGATGAGGGGAGGGGTGGGTGAGAGGGTGAGGATGAGGAGGGTGAGTGAGAGGATGAGGGGAGTGAGAGGATGAGGAGGGGGTGAGGAGAGGACGAGGAGGGGGGAGTGATACAACGAGGAGTGAGAGGATGAGGATGCATGGAGAGATGATGAGGAGGGGGATGATGAGGAGGGGCAGAGAGGTTGTGGAGGAAGTGGAGAGGATGAGGAGGGGAGTGAGAGGATGAGAAGGGGGGTGAAAGGATGAGGAAGGGGGAGTGAGAGGAGAAGGGGGAGAGAGGATGAGTAGGGGGCAGTGAGAGCAGGGGGAGAAGCGAGAGGATGAGGAGGGGTGAGTTAGAGGAGGAGGCGTGAGTTAGAGGATGAGGGGTGTTAGAGAATTAAGGGGGAATAGGTAGGATGAGGAGGGGAGTGAGAGGATGAGGACTGGGAGTGAGAGGATGAGGAGGTAGGAGTGAGAGGATGAGGAGGGAGGAGTGAGAGGATGAGGAGGGAGGAGTGAGAGGATGAGGAGGGGGGAGTAAGAGGATGAGGAGGGGGAGAGAGAGGATGAGGAGGGGGAGTGAGAGGATGAGGAGGGGGGAGTAAGAGGATGAGGAGGTAGGAGTGAAAGGATGAGGACTGGGAGTGAGAGGAGGGGGAGTGAGATGATAAGGATGGGGAGTGAGAGGATGATGGGGGAGTAAGAGGATGAGGAGGTAGGAGTGAGTGGATGAGGAGGGAGGAGTGAGAGGATGAGGAGGGGGGAGTAAGAGGATGAGGAGGTAGGAGTGAGAGGATGAGGAGTGGGAGAGAGAGGATGAGGAGGGGGAGTGAGAGGATGAGGAGGGAGAAGTGAGAGGATGAGGAGAGGATGAGGAGGGGAGGCGTGAGAGGATGAGGAGAAAGAAGTGAGAGGATGAGGAGGGGAGGCGTGAGAGGATGAGGAGGGGTGAGTGAGAGGAAGAGTGAGTGAGAGGATGAGGATAGGGAGTTAGAGGATGAGGAGGCGAGAGTGAGAGGATGAGGAGGGGGAGTGCGAGAATGAGATGGGGGAGTGAGATGATGAGGATGGGGAGTGAGAGGATGAGGAGGAGGGAGTGAGAGGATGAGGAGGGGGGAGTGAGAGGATCAGGGGGGAGTGAGTGGATGAGAAGGGGGAGTGAGAGGATGAGAACGGGGAGTGAGAGGATGAGGAGGGGTGAGAAGATGAGAGGGTGAGAAGATGAGGATGGGGGGTGTGAGGATGAGGAGGGAGTGAGAGGATGAGGACAGTGAGAGAGGATGGGTGGGTGAGAGAATGAGGAGGGGGTGTGAGAGGAGGATGAGGATGGGGGAGTGAGAGGAGGAGGAGGGGGGAGTGTAAGGATGAGGAGGGGGAGTGTGAGGATCAGGAGGGGGGAGTGAGAGGATAAGATGGAGGAGTTAGAGGATGAGTATGGGGAGTGAGAGGATGAGGAGAGGGGAGTGCAAGGATGAGGAGGGGGGAGTGAGAGGATGAGAAAGGGGAGTGAGAGGATGAGAAGGGGGAGTGAGAGGATGAGGGGGTGAACATGCGAGAAGGACTTACAGAAGAGCAAAATTGTAAGGAATCCGCTCCTCGGTTTACTGGTTGCCTTACCTTGCAGACCTGTGCAGTCCTGGTGCACCTCTCCTGATGTTTGCTGCAGCCTGGATTCACTCACCAAAGCAATACACACTCCCTCTGGTATCTACTGCAGCTGTGCAGCCTATCACTGCAACCTAGACTTGCATTCACTCATTGGAGCAGTACCTTCACACCCCCGCCGGGGATTGGCCCGCTGGCCTTTAAGTACTGCTTTCCCACAATGCTCCCTGCCGAGCATAGTCCTTTCCGGATGTCTTTCAGTTCTGCCACAAGCTCTCGCTTGTTCTCCTGTGCTGAAGCGGAGGTTTCGCCCTGCGTCCTTCAGGTTCCTTTCTCCTGTGCTGAAGCAAAGGTATCCCCTAAGTCTTCAGCTTCCTGGGTTCCTGCACTGAAGCAAAGGTATCCCCTACGTCTTCAGCTTCCTGGTTACCCGCACTGAAGCAAAGGTATCCCCTATGTCTTCAGCCTCCTTCTCCTGTGCTGAAGCGGAGGTTTCCCCTGCGTCCTTCAGTCTCCTGATTTCCTGCACTGAAGCGGAGGTTTCCCCTACGTCCTTCAGTCTCCTGATTTCCTGCACTGAAGCGGAGGTTTCCCTGTTTATCTTCAGCTTTCTGGTTCCTGGGGCCTACTCTTTCCCTAATCTAGAGAGGCCTTGTCCTGGTTCCTGCGCTGTAACGGAGGATTCCCCAGCCCGCTCAGGACTCTTGCGCTGTAGCACTGGTTCACCCGTGCAGCAAAGCGGTGTGCTACTCTGGTCTGCCTACCATCTCCTGTGACCAGTACCATCGGCCATGGTCGTCGCTCGTGCAGAGGCCAACCCCTTGCTCCTAAGCTGAAGCGGGGCTCTCCTGACTACCTGTTGCCGAACTCTTGCTTGAACAATGTTTATCCTGATGTCTCCTGTCCTGACCCTGGCTTGTACAACGACGATGCTGTCTTCTCCTATCCTGATCCTGCTACGTATGACAACGAACTGCGCAATCCGGATCAGCCTGCGCGGTCTAAGGTCGGTGCTTTTACAACCCTACCTCAGCCACGCGGTCCGACCCTGGTTTGTGGCGAGCAGAACCCTGACAGTATGCTCGGCCCCACAAACTCGGACCGCCCTGTGGTGAGGGTTGGTAAGTTTCTGTCTGAAAGCCTGTCTCGGCCTGTAGACCAGTCCCAGTTTGAAAATCCGTATCTGTGCGAAATACTACCCCTGATTGAAGATCAGATTGTGTTTAAAGGTTTAACTCCTCTGCAAAGTAAATGCCGTAATGATCTCATGATGAAGGTTTACTGCCTCCAGGACTTAAAACAGTCTCTGGCCGCTTGTATTTGCTTTCCTGATTCCCCTTTAACCTGGGATAACGTGTACCCTTTGGAACTGGCCGACGCCCAAAAGGCACTCTATACCCTGGCCTTGTCTTTGGGCATTTACATAGGACAAGAGGACCCTCTCTTCATGTTGGCTTAAGCCCACAAGACGCTCCATGTTCTTTCCATAACATTGGACATTTGCATAAAGGAACAGGACCCTCTACTCGCCAGCTACGCTGTCGCTTGGCTATCTCCCTGTGCTGCCAGTCCTGTCGGTAAATCTGGGGACGTATCTTCATCTCCAGGAAATGACCAGACTGAACCACTATCACCGTTCCCCAACGTAGTAACTGCCACGGTCCCTAGCCCTGATTGTATGCCCGGGTTCCCTGACACCAATGATATGTCTACATTATCCCCTGTCGATCAGGTCTGTGAGGCTCCTCTGGAGTATACGTATGTTTCTCTAACCAACACTAAGGTTCTAGTATCTGAGAATAAGTCCCTTAGTCCCTCTATTTCTAACTCTGAATCCCTCTCTCCAGCCCTTGAGGGTTTTCCAGCTTTAACCCCTGCTTGGCAGTCCTGGGAGCTTTCTCCATCAGAGAGGGAATCCCTTCTACCACCACATTCTAAGTTTGAATTCCTAAGTTCTGTTCCCAGGGACATTTCTGTATTAACCCCTGTGGGGCAGCTCTCTGAGTCTCCTTTGATAATTCCCTGTTCTCTGTCAGCCATGGTCACGCCCCTAGCTCCAGAGGAGAAATCCCTTGTCTCCCCCAATTCAGAGAGAAGACTCCCTATGTTCTACTCTCAGGCACTGTCTGCATTAACCCCTGTAAATTCTTGCTGCCTCCAAGTTAATGCCTTCGTTTTAGCCTCAGAGAATGAGTCCCCAAGTCAGACAGCAGAGGTTGCATTGAAGGAATCCCCTAACCTTACAGAGTCCGTAGAAATTCTTTGCTATAAATCCCCTGCTTCAGCTCAAGTTTCCGCAGTTTCGCCTCCGGAGACTTCGGCTAAAGTTCTGGTTCCTGCTAAATGTATTCAGGAGTCAGGTTTTTCCCTAAGCTTGGTCGCAGAGTTCCTTCTCCCGGGTATTTCACTGAACCAGCCTGTTGCCCAGAGAGCGGTGATCCCTGCTTCAGCGCATAGTTCCCACATTATGGAATCTGCAGTCATTTCTGGTTTCCCAGACATTCCTTATCAAATACCTACTTCAGAGACCAGTACAGTTATGATTAACCCCCGTGTACTGTCTGAGTTCTCCTCTTCTTTAAGCTTAGGGTTAAAAGCATACAGTAGTCTGTATGTCCCTCCTGGGGTTCATGTTGTGTTCCCAGGAATGTTTGCTGACACACGGTTTTCTCTCAAAGGTGACTCTTTTTCATATAGACTAGTAAGAAGCCTACACACTGTTTCCCCTTTCGCTGAATTGTGTCTTACTGGTTTTGAGACTCTGAGAGGTAGTGATTCTCCTTCAGATTCTGAATCTCTTCCTACGATGGTTATTCTGGCTGAGGGTCCCCCTGATTTCTCTCTCCAGGTTAATCCTCCAGAGATCAGCATATCTGGGGTCACTCCCTTTGTACTGTCTGAGACCATCATGCCTATATTACAAGTCCTGGGGTTTAAATCTGAGCTATTTAGCTGTCCTGCCTTTGCTGAAACTCAGTCCCTCAGTACTGTGTCTAAATTTGCCCCAGCAACCATTGGGTTACTCTGGGAAGAAATTAAAGCTCCTGTCTTAAAGGGTATTTTTTCTCACATGTCCAGCAAATCTAGAACCTCAGTAATTGATTCTAAGTCACTTATCAATACATCTGATTTTTTCACTAATCAAACCCAGACAACCTCACTACCGGTTAGGAGTCCTGTGATCAGAAATTTTGCACTAGAAAACACACCTATTCATGTTTTTGTCAGGTTAAGTACCCCTGTGGTTAGGGCTCTTGCAGTTTCAGATAAGACTCCCTGTGCTCCTAAGGTGTCTGTCACTAAGAGTTTCCAGGGTTCCCACTTGCCGCTTGTTTTCTCTCAGGTCCCTGTCACTGAGGTACAGACTTCAGCTTCTGATGTTAGCTTCCCTCCCGCCACTACCCTGGCTCTGCCTTTTTCTCAAGCTCCTGATAGGAAAATCCCAAGGCCTATTCCTGATTCCCTGACAATACTATCTCCCACTGAGGATTTCCCAGTATTTGAGAGCTCCACTATTGTTTGCTTCTCTGCCCCTGCTAAACCATGTTTTTTTCCCTCGGAACCTTCGGTTGCCCCTGTTATTTCCTCTCAGTTGGAAATACTCTGTATGTATCCCAAGATTTCGGTCTCTATGCCTGGTTTACTGCTTGCCTTGTCACCTTCCATACCAATACCGGGAGATGCTTCCACCCAGCCTATACCCTCATTAACCATTACCTGGGAGACTTCTGGAGGAAAAGTCCCGCGCAAATTCCAACATGCAGTGGTCAGCCAAGACTTTTTCTGTCCCGAAGTTCCTCCTGGTGTATTCAATCAACTATCAAGACCGCTTATCCTAAAGTCTGGTTCCTTTACTAAAGACTGGGCTTCCAGTGGGGGTTCTTCTGCCATTTCTGCTCCGGAAACCCCTGGTTCTTCACAGCTCTGGATTCCCAAGCCTTTTCGCGGGGCGAGCCACGTACTAATGATGCCTCTTCCACCACTCTCATATCCTAGAACAGTACTCACCAAGGAACTGCTCGTTTACGGATCCCCTTTCCACCTAAAAAACTTTAGGAACAACTCAGTGTCCCCGAGACCCATGGACGGGCCTGTCCGGCCGCAGTTCTCACCGGGGGAGGGGGGTACACAGAGGAGTGACCACGAGTCTCTGGACCATGACTCTACCCCCAATCCTAGACGGTTCAGGAATAATTCCTTGTCCCCCAACTCTATGAGTGGTCATGTTCGCCCGGAGGTCTCGCGTGAAGGGGGGGGGGTACTGTAAGGAATCCGCTCCTCGGTTTACTGGTTGCCTTACCTTGCAGACCTGTGCAGTCCTGGTGCACCTCTCCTGATGTTTGCTGCAGCCTGGATTCACTCAGCAAAGCAATACACACTCCCTCTGGTATCTACTGCAGCTGTGTAGCCTATCACTGCAACCTAGACTTGCATTCACTCATTGGAGCAGTACCTTCACACCCCCGCCGGGGATTGGCCCGCTGGCCTTTAAGTACTGCTTTCCCACAATGCTCCCTGCCGAGCATAGTCCTTTCCGGATGTCTTTCTGTTCTGTCACAAGCTCTCGCTTGTTCTCCTGTGCTGAAGCGGAGGTTTCGCCCTGCGTCCTTCAGCTTCCTTTCTCCTGTGCTGAAGCAAAGGTATCCCCTACGTCTTCAGCTTCCTGGTTACCCGCACTGAAGCAAAGGTATCCCCTATGTCTTCAGCCTCCTTCTCCTGTGCTGAAGCGGAGGTTTCCCCTGCGTCCTTCAGTCTCCTGATTTCCTGCACTGAAGCGGAGGTTTCCCCTGCGTCCTTCAGTCTCCTGATTTCCTGCACTGAAGCGGAGGTTTCCCCTGCGTCCTTCAGTCTCCTGATTTCCTGCACTGAAGCGGAGGTTTCCCTGTTTATCTTCAGCTTTCTGGTTCCTGGGGCCTACTCTTTCCCTAATCTAGAGAGGCCGTGTCCTGGTTTCTGCGCTGTAACGGAGGATTCCCCAGCCCGCTCAGGACTCTTGCGCTGTAGCACTGGTTCACCCGTGCAGCAAAGCGGTGTGCTACTCTGGTCTGCCTACCATCTCCTGTGACCAGTACCATGGGCCATGGTCGTCGCTCGCGCAGAGGCCAACCCCGCGCTCCTAAGCTGAAGCGGGGCTCTCCTGACTACCTGTTGCCGAACTCTTGCTTGAACAATGTTTAACATGATGTCTCCTGTCCTGACCCTGGCTTGTACAACGACGATGCTGTCTTCTCCTATCCTGATCCTGCTACGTATGACAACGAACTGCGCAATCCGGATCAGCCTGCGTGGTCTAAGGTCAGTGCTTTTACAACCCTACCTCAGCCACGCGGTCCGACCCTGGTTTGTGGCGAGCAGAACCCTGACAAAAATCTAGAACAGTGGGGCGCAAACTTTTTTCCCTGCGCCCCCCTACCGGCGGTCCCCTCACTCCTGCGCCCCCCCTAACCCCCACTCACCTGCGCTCCGGCGTCATGACGTCACGTTGCCCTAGTAACGTGACGTCACATGACCTCACAGCGTCATTTTGATGCCGCGTTGCCATGGCGACGCAGGAAGGAAGCCGCCGGAGCCTAGGTAAGTGAAGGTTTACAGAGGCCCTGCAACTCCCCCGGCACTTAATTTAAGTGCCTTCGGGAAGCGCGCGGGGCCTCTGTAAACCCCACGCCCCCCAGCTGGCAGTCTCGCGCCCCCCATGGGGGCTGCGCCCCCCAGTTTGCACACCGCTGTTCTAGAAATCCAATCGGATAAGGCTCTTTCTGCACGCTTTTGCACAACTCCCAGCTACTAGAATATCCCCCTGTGTCTATCCAAGAGGAGGTTTTAGTGTACTGACAAAAAACATCCCAAAATAAATTGTAATTAAGGCCGCAAGGTGTCACTGTATATAGAACATAGATCCAGTAGCACTCTCATTGTAAAAGACTCATCTCTATCTCCCCACAAATAAGCAGGGGGGCCCATTCAATACCCATAATGCGTATGTCTGAAGCATTAAAGCAAAGTGCAGTGCTGTACCAAAGTAGTAGTTTAGTTTAGACTGCCCTTGAATGGAGTTGAACACTTCCCCAGTGCTGGAATTAGACATAAAAGGTCTATGCAGCAACATAGAGTAGTTCTGTTTAGAAGCATGGCTCTATTTTTTGGAGCAGAGCCGCAGCATATATACTGTAAGAACAGTTTCTTACTTTTGACGCGGTATGTTAGACTTATGGCACTTCAGATATGGAGGATTGTTTTGGGCAAATAAAAGGTTAAAAAAAAGTATCAGAGAAATGCAACTTGTGATACATCTCATTTTAATCTGTGCACCATGTAACTCCCCCAACTCATCCTACTCACTCTCCCCAAGGTGCAAGCTGGGGCAGAGACGCAGACTGTGATACATCTCATTATAATCTGTGTGCCATGTAACTCCTCCCCAACTCCTCCTACTGACTCTCCCCAAGGTGCATGCTGGGGCAGAGACGCAGACTGTGATACATCTCATTATAATCTGTGATACTTTATCTTGCCATGAAGTCAATGCTTTTGAACCCAGTGATACAGTATGTTGATCCCACTGCTGTCAGTGGCACTGTCCATATGTGTACTTGTGTCACCCAATGTATGTAATACAATATATCTCAGCAGCTGTGATTTTTATGACTGCTACTCAAGTTAACCACTTCTCAACCACTTGAAATTAAATGTCAACAGTAGCTGATTTCTCTATTATGACATCACGAGACAGTATCATTGAGCCTCCTAGGAGATGCCAGCAGCAGTGTTCTGTAATGACATCATGGAATCGCCTTAGAGACTGAGATAAATACACAAATGTAAACTTGTTTGTGCGTGACTTGAATTAGTTCCCGAAGGAAACCGTTAGTTTTGTGGACATCTCAGAGATAGGAAAAGTGTGGCGCTGTACGGAGAGACTAATTATCTCCACCTTAACTCTGTATCATGGCAGGTAGGAAGCAACGTGACCTTTACATACCCAAAAAGAAATGGATAATATCTATATTTCTGAACTGTTTACTTTCACAATGTTTTATGGGGTACAGAACAGATAACATGACTCCTATCAATGGATGGGAGAAAGAAGACGGATGGGGTGGGGGGGCGGGGGGGGGGGGGGGAGGGATCGGAGGTAGACAACACCCAGGGGAGTTAGGTACCTGGCCTTTATTGGATAATATTTTTTTTTATAAATGTCAAAACTGATTTATTATAGATACATACACACATATTGTTTTATTGTATTTACTTTTATATCTGGCTTGTAATTCAAAATCTTAAATGATTTGAACAGTAATGTATAGAAAAGAACACATGTACTGTATACATAAATGTCATAGCGGCAAACGTCTATGGGATCTATGGGATAGTAAAAAAAGACACAGGAACCTTAGTATATACAGTACAGTAGGATTAGTTATGTATAAGGCATGCTTTTTCCTTGCCCTAAGTTTAGGTCAATAACTATTGGACCAATTCTACACCGTGGGGTGTAATGTTCGACTACTTTCAGCCATATCCTTAAATTATTGTCTACAGCAGTGTTTTTCAACCACGGATCCTAGGAACCCTAGAATTCCCCGGGCATCCTTAAAGGGTTCGCTCTAATTTTCAGGTCATTTTAAAATTGTACTTAATACAGAAGAATTTACAGTACAATGCATCTTATCTCAGACGCGCTATTGGAGAGGGTTGGGGTTCCTTACAATGCATCTGATCTCAGAAGCGCTATTAGAGAGGATTGGGGTTCCTCACACTTCATCTGATCTCAGACGCACTATTAGATAGGGTTGGGGTATATTACAATGCATCTCATCTTAGACTCGTTGTTAGAGAGGGTTGGGGTCCCTCAGAATTTCACATATGGTTCCTTAACCAAAAAAAGGTTGGAAACCACTACTCTACAGTAATACAAAGGCCCCAAAAAAGACAAAGCCACAAAACGAGGGCAGAATCTGCCACTTGATTTACAGATATAGCTGACCTGAGTGCTCCTCCAGATACCTCAATATACCAGACGTCTCAGAATACCACACCATAATATTACCACAAAATACCACAGTAGGAACAGGCAATTTTTATGTTTTTATTTTTAAAGATCCAGTTCCGAAAGCTATGGTACCTCTATATTTGTCATTGTGTTCATAGGTGGACATGAAAGCAGGTGATGGACTGCACAAGTTTTATATGCCAGTTGCCACTTTGTGATGAAAACTACCTAGAAATAGTTTTCTGTCTGTGTTACATCCCAACACATCATATATGTATATATATTGAGCTAAAATGTACGGGTGCTCTGGTGTTTCAATACATAGCAATGCTATGAATAGAAGGCAATCATGGAGCTTGCTTAAAAATATATTTAAATATTGAAACTTCTGACCACTATTGATCAGAGTAGTGGTATGTAACATTGATAATCAAATAAATGTGTTTTCCCAGCAAGCCATTATCCGTGTCAGTGCTTGCTATTCATAACAAAACAAAGACCACCAAAAACTTTATTCAAAACCAGAACCAAAACCCCAAATATTTTAAAGGCAAAATAAAAATACCAAGCCAAGTGAGCATCTCTATGTATTTCATATGTATTTGATATCAAGAATAACTTTTAGCAGGTCTGTTAAAGCAGTCCTAACCTCCCAAAGTCAGGCTTTCAGGATATCCCAGCTTCAGCGGAGGTGGCTCAATCCGTCCCTGCTTCAGCACAGCTCGCTCAATCAGTCCCTGCTTCAGCACAGGTGACTCAATCAGAGGCTGATTGAGTGATTGTGCCACCTGTGCTAAAGCTGGAATATCCTGAAAAGTTGACCTATTGTGGGGGGTTTGATGACTGGAGTTGAGTCACCGTGTGTTAAGGAAATGTGCCTTGATTATGCTTTTCTAGCCCCTCACTTTTACCTTTCTTCCTTACAGATCAGTTTTTAAATTCCTCTGCTGTGAACCCTCCACCGACCTGCAGTGCTCCTGCAGTCACCACTGCATACCCTTCATGGAGCAACAGCTTCCACCCAGTAGGGAGGAATACATAAGTCTACAGACATGGGGCCCAAGGCATGATTTTGCAACAAGGGTCTGCAGGAACACCAATGTATCTACAGCAGATCCCACAGGCAACACGCGCTTACCCTCGTGTATCGGACATGAACAGAGGATTCTACCACACTGCTACAGGAGGATACACAGGATTTGCAGGACAGGTTAGGGGAGAAGCCACAACGCAGCCTGTTACTTTCCGTCCCAACACACATTTGGAAAGACGTGCTACAATAGGGCCTTGTATAATGGCCACCCAGTATGCACAACTTCAGCAGCCACTATTCATACCCCTTAGAGGAATGCACGTTCAGGATAGGACATACCACCCAGTTCCTGGCCAATATGCTCCAACTGGTGGCAACACAGCACAGATTGGCTCCTTCTTACAGACACCCACTGGGCTGCCAATAACCTCCCCCAGGGGGAAAAGCCCAAGAACGTCCTATCCACTGGCTCATTATTCGGCAGCCCCTGATCCCCAAGCAACCAGGATAGCCGAAAATGTAAAAGTAGGAGGAGTGTCAGGTGGGTAAGGCAAACCAGGTTCAGTTGGGGGAGCACAAGGGGCAAAAATGGAGAGATCTAGATGCCCAAATCATTGCATTTCCCCCAGTTGTTGCTATTGCAGCTAAACGTTTGTGGATGTTCCTTAAGTTGAATGCCGCTTTGTTACATAAATTGATAATATGCAAAACTGAGTATCTACTGTAGTGTATTGGTTTTCCCATTGACAAATAACACACAGGGACTTGTGAAACTCTTGTTGGCTTTTTATCATAATCTGCCCTCTTTATCACTAATGATATCCCCACCAATAAAACCTACTTCTCTTCGTCTTTATCACTCCACCATCATTATTGTGATAAAACATGGATATCTCTCATAATTTTGCATTGTGTACAGTAGTTCTTTGCACTGAGTTCCATGTGTAATTAGCTTAATTCCCTTTCCCCACTGCATTGTGTTGCAGACCTTACAAGGTGAGATATGGAGAATCTTTACTAATCATTGTTCAAAATCTTCTCCTTGACCGATACCATTACCTGTTATAAAGATCTTTAATTACGGTCATTCGCCACTGTAGTGTTACAAATATATAGAACTCTACAGTATGTAGTCCTCGCCAATACTGAAGGGATTAAGCATGTGTTTGCTTTTCTTCCTTTGTGTTATTATGTACAATGTGTTGCTATTTATGATAATTGATTATTTCTCCTTTTTGATTTTGTTACAGTGTGTCAGACCTCGCTTGGAGCCCAACATATTTCCCAGGCCAGTTTAATTATACAAGGAGCAGTTCTGCTTGCTGCTAATGAAAAAAGTGAACCACCTCTAATGTAACCAACTCAACCAGCTCGGAAGCTGAGCCACCTCTCAAAGTTACATATTGATGTGCAAAGCAACAAAGAGTTATGTGTGCCAGTGTGGAAAAGGGGTGGGTTAAAAGATATGGAGAAGAGATCTTCAGAGGTGAAGGCCCCCTCACATATTGCTCAGAAGGTTCGTAATAACGTGCTGAGTTCAGTGAAGACTGAGTGTCCGTCAAAGTCTGAGGGAGTACCAAAGTGCTCCACAGTGGAAACAAAGAAGAAAAAGATCCTTTATTCAGCTGCAAAGGATCAAGTCCCTCAAACTGCACTGCAAAAGAAGGTAAAACCAATGTCAAAGCCAGTAAATCATTCTTCTGCTCCTATACCAGGGAAGTCACCCCATGGTCCACAATCTGGTGACGAGGCTGTTCTGTTAAAAAAGATGAAACGTGTTTGTCTCTCAGGTGCCCACATTTCCAATAAGGTATCTGAAAAGATGCCGCAAAGCCGCGAAGGTACAATGGATGCAAAGACACCTGCTGTTACTCATATTAATCCTAAACTGAAGAAAACTCAGGAGATGGGGATCAAACGTAAAGATGCAAAGACTCCTGCAGTTACTCATTGTCCTAAGCGGAAGACACCTCAGGAGATCGGGATCAAACGTAAATATGCAAAAACACCTGCAGTTACTCATAGTCCTGAGCGGAAGACACCTCAGGAGATAGGGATCAAACTTAAAAATGCAAAGACTCCTGCAGTTACTCATTGTCCTGAGCGGAAGACACCTCAGGAGATCGGGATCAAACGTAAATATGCAAAAACTCCTGCAGTTACTCATAGTCCTGAGCGGAAGACACCTCAGGAGATGGGGATCAAATGTAAAGATGCAAAGTCTCCTGCAGTTACTCATAGTCCTGAGCGAAAGACACCTCAAGAGATGGGGATCAAACGTAAACAGAACAGCAATATCAAGCAGCTAGTGAAGAAAACAAAGAACCAGACCAGCGTTTTCAGTTTTGAGCAAGCGCTGGCTTGTGGTACTGATAATAACCCCAAAGCTCTCAAAAGAAAAAGTGCTAATCAGCCTGGAGTGAATTCAGAAGTCCTTGGGAAGGCCAAGAAGTCATTGGAACCTTCTGAACAAGGAAAGGTGAAAGCCCATCACAGCAACCTCAGCCTCCAAATGATTAACTCTGTTCAAGTATTTCACCCATTGGGTAAAAAAGCAGGTCCCACAGGTCCAGGGGCACCCGCAGGATCCATTACACTTGGAAATAAGCTTGGACCAATGCAAGGACGCCAAAGCCAGACTTCTGCTTCTCATGTTCAGTGGTCTCTTACTGATGCGATTAAAAGGTTCATGGCCAAAAAACAGGACAGTATTTCTGGAATTAAAGGAGTCGGTATTAATGCCAGGCCTAGGCTATTTAAAATACATGAGTACACAAGACCTGACATTAAAACCAGTGAAATGAAACAACATGGGGAAAACAAAGCTTCAGTTATAGAGAATCCCAAACACTTCCCAGTGATATCCATTGAACAGGAAGCTGCAGTAAGATGCATTGAAAAGGTCAGCCAAACCACTATCCCCATTCCAGCTCCTGGCATTAAAACCAGTGAAATCAAACAACGTGGGGAAAACAAAGCTTCAGTTATAGAGAATCCCAAACACTTCCCAGTGATATCCATAGAACGGAAAGCTGCAGTGACATGCATTAAAAAGGTCAGCCAAACCACTATCCCCATTCAAGCTCCTTTCAACCAGAAGCACCAGCTTTCTAACCTGCAGCACCAGCTTTCTAACCTGCAGCTTCCTATCAATGTACCCAGTAGAGTGGACAACTTCACTCCATCCTTCTGTCAACAGCCTCTCCAAGAGCTTGAGGTCTCCATACCTATTCCACCAGAACAGAGAGAGGAGAGACTATGGAAAGGAAAGCACAACTGGAGAGGGAGTAAGCCTGTCAACATACCTCCAATGGGAGGCTACAGTGCTTTGTTCAGAGGCAGAAGGATCATAACATCTCTAAACGTTACGGATACCCACCATCCAGACTTCATTCTCCCATGAGCTACTTAGGCCCTAAAAAAAAAAAACCCCTGACTAATCTGTAACTGATGCCAAGCTCTGTGACTATCTGTAAATAAGATTTATATTTATAAGTCAGTTTGTAACATATTTTACTAAGAATATATTTAAAACTCTTCAATAAAATGTATCTATTTTTAATTGAACTCTTTATTTACTAAGGAAATTATTTACAAATGCCAAGGGTTATTGAAATTCTGCAAATTAACTTTAGATTACCCTCTTGATGATACGAGAAAGAGAGAGAGAGAGAGAGAGAGAGAGAGAGAGAGAGAGAGAGAGAGAGAGAGAGAGAGAGAGAGAGAGAGAGAGAGAGAGAGAGAGAGAGATAAATAAGTCAGACCCCACATATGAGAGAGAAACAGATAAATATTTAACTATATGCTTTGTCATGTTGAATGTTGTATGTATGTATGTACTGTATGTCTTTATTTATATAGCGCCATTTATGTAGAAAGCGCTTCATCGCAGTAATACACGTGACAATCATATAAATAATACAAATAACAGATAATGGGAATAAGTGCTTCAGACATAAAAGTAACATTTAGGAAAAGGAGTCCCTGCTCTGAAGAGCTTACAATCTAATTGGTAGGTAGAACATACAGAGACAGTAGAAGGGCGTTCTGGTAAGTGCATCTGCAAGGGGCCAAGCTTTTTGTTTGCGGTCTATAGTATCAGCCTCGGAGCTACTCACATGCTTCTTTAAGCAGATGTGTTAGAATGTGGGTCTTAAAGGTGGATAGAGAGGGTGGTAGTCGGGTATTGAGGGGAAGGGCATTCCAGAGGTGAGGGGCAGTCAGTGACAAAGGTTTAAGGCGAGAGAGGGCTTTAGATACAAAAGGGGTAGATAGAAGACATCATTGGGCGGATCGCAAGAGTCGGGATGGTGCATAGCGAGAAATTAGAGCTGAGCTGTAAGGAGGGGCAGAAGAGTGTAAAGTTTTAAAAGTGAGGAGGAGAATTGAGTGTGAGATACGGGATTTGATAGGAAGCCAGGAGAGGGATTTCAGCAGGGGAGATGCTGAGACAGATTTAGGAAAGAGTAGAGTGATTCTGGCAGCAGCGTTTAGGATAGATTGTAGGGGAGACAGGTGAGAGGCAGTAAGACCGGACAGCAGAAGGTTCCAGTATTTGAGATGGTAGAGAATGAGGGTCGGTGTCAGAGTTTTAGCTGTCGAGCAACAGTGGAAGGGCGTATCTTTGTAATATTGCGGAGGACAAAACGACAGGTTTAGCTACCTTTTGAATGTGAGAGAGGAGTCTGTGACCCCCAGGGCAGCGTGCTTGGGCTACTGCATGTATAGTAGTACTTCCAACAGTAATGGGGAAGGAGTTAGTAGGGCCAGGTTTGGCATGAAATATAAGGAGTTCTGTTTTTGACATGTTAAATTTAAGTCGGCGGAGGATCATGTTGCATTGGGCTTCTCTTCCTTGTGTTTATACTGTACAATGTCACATACCCAGTAGCACTCCTTAAGACAAATATATATGGTGAGGTGGGTCTGGGGTTGAGTTTACATGGGTTTGTGTGTGCAGATTTAAATTGTTTGGGGGTCTGTGACCAGAATACCAAGAAGTGATCTCCTTTAATACAAACATAAGGAGACAAGCGACAGGGTACCTTTGGTGATCACATATAACCCGCACCTAGGAGCCCTACGCAAGATCGCCAGGGAACTACAACCCATCCTCCAGGAAGATACAAGACTGCAACAGGTCTTCCCTGAAGCACCCTTATTATCATACAGACAACCCCATAATCTCAAGAATATTATGGTGAGGAGTAAAGTATTCAGCAGTACCACTGAATGCGGGACGAAACCATGCCAGGACGCAAGATGCAAAACCTGCGCAATGCTCTACACAGCGGACACAATACAAATACCACACAGGAATCGGGAATACAAAATCAGAGGAAGGTTCACCTGTTCCTCCAGCAATGTCTTGTACCTCATCATGTGCATGAAATGCCCAGGGGGCTGCTACTACATAGGGGAGACAGGGCAGGGGCTAACAAGAGAATGAACCTGCATCGCCACAGCATCACACGCGGAACAAGAGACGGTCCTGTCGGCGAACATTTCTCTGACTCTGGCCATAAGATGAACGATCTGAGGGTTGCCATACTCAAAGGTAATCTTAAAACACCGAAAGGTAGACGGTTGCATGAATACAAATTTATGCAACTGTTCGGGATACTTAACGGTGGCCTAAACAGAGATCGAAATTATATGAGTCATTACTGACACAAGTGAACTCTCTTCCCATGAGCGCTAAAGGCCATGTCTGCACATACTGTGCTATATGTATGTACACACAGCTGTCTCTTACACATACCAATACTCCTTGTTTTTCCATCCCTATACACCAATAGGGACCACATAGTATCTACACACACTTCTAGTTATGCTACAATCTCTCACATTTCCACACCTACCCACACCATTTATATTAACTCCCACTCCACACACACCTTTTGGCCTAAACAGAGATCGAAATTATATGAGTCATTACTGACACAAGTGAACTCTCTTCCCATGAGCGCTAAAGGCCATGTCTGCACATACTGTGCTATATGTATGTACACACAGCTGTCTCTTACACATACCAATACTCCTTGTTTTTCCATCCCTATACACCAATAGGGACCACATAGTATCTACACACACTTCTAGTTATGCTACAATCTCTCACATTTCCACACCTACCCACACCATTTATATTAACTCCCACTCCACACACACCTTTTGTAAAGCACTGTATACACTGTGGGCTCTCCATTCATTTATATTCACACAGATACACACACACACTCTTACATCACTAACTTTCAGGAACCATTTAACACCTCTAGCCATGAATCACATCCACACCGGGGGAGGACAAGCACAGATAACATTCCAAGAGACACTGTTATGAAGCAAACCCTTTGCTTGCTTCATTCATTGTAACATCGCCGGAAGAAGAGATCAGTTTATCTTGAAAGGTCGCACAAATAAAAGCATTTC
Source organism: Ascaphus truei (assembly GCF_040206685.1). NCBI lineage: Eukaryota > Metazoa > Chordata > Amphibia > Anura > Ascaphidae > Ascaphus > Ascaphus truei. Next base: position 38,437,984 of record NC_134495.1, read on the forward strand.
GTTAGCCACAGAACGGTATCATCTATTTATTTTTTGATTTTATATATATATATATATATATATATATATATATATATATATACAGTGTTCGACAAACCTATATATCTGCACGCCCCGGGCGAGTGGATTTAACATCGTGGCGAGCTCCTATTGGCCCAAGCAGCACACGTGTGGTACTAGGTGGCGAGTAGATTATTTTGCTCGGCGAGTAGATTTTTTGGTGATTTGTCGACCACTGTATATATATATATATATACACACACATATATATATATTGTGACATAGTCCAAAGATGTTAGGCAGCTTTCTGCCCCATTTTAGAGCAGAAAGTGCAGGAATAGTTAATGATCCATTCCACAGCTTCCCATTAACTCAGGCAGCTGGATGGAAAATCCAGACCGCAGATTACAATGGCTCTAGTTCTCCCTCACCTGCTCTTCTAATCACATGCACAGGTACTTAGAGCAGAGAGGTTTTGCATTTCACTCTCTCTCCTTAGAGCCTGGGGGCTGGGGGTATCGCTGCTCCCCTGTTTCCAGTTTCGGGGTTGACGGCCCCTCCAAGTATCACAGTACCAGAGGATTTGCCTGGACACGGGACCGAGTTCCCACCACGAACAGATAAGACCAAACAAATGTTTACTGCTGTTGCTAAAGACTGTGCTGTATCTAAGTGACCCTAAATGAGAGAGCATTGTTTTAAGCTGGGGGACCAGGTTAGTTGGCCCAGCAGCTGTTAGAGAGACTGATTCTGATGTGTAGTTAGATCCCTGAAAGGGATAGGATTTTGTTTATATCATTTGGTTTCTTTTTACTTGAAATAACAGTGTGGGAAATACTGTAACACTGAAATGAGTGAACTGCTGAATGAAAGTATCTGAGTACCTCTAACCTACACATGTTAAAGCTGCAGTACCTTACTTGGATGAAAATAAAGCAGGCAGAAGCCTGAGTTAAGCAGCTTAATACTTTGCATGATCCTGTTTTTGTATTAAATAACCCTAGAAGACTGTGTCGGGAAGAACCCAGACAGACGTCAGCACTACAAAAGAGGGGCGTTTGTCACAATATATATACATACAGTGGTCGACAAATCCACCCAAAAATCTACTCGCCGAACAAAAAAAATCTACTCGCCACCTAGTACCACACGTGTGTTGCTTGGGCCAATAGGAGTTCGCCACGATGTTAAATCCACTCGCCCGGGGCGTGCAAATGTATAGGTTTGTCGAACACTGTATATATGTGTGTATATATATATATATATACATACATACATACATACATACATATATACACACACACACAATATAACTATAATAATAATAACAATAAACATGCGTCCCACTCAGTGACTTTACTTATACTTCAGTGGAGTCTCACCTTTTTCAAGTGAAAACTTTCCTATAAAAATGCAATTTATTGGCACTACCAAACTTCATTAAATCACTTACGTCCTCGGACTCTGACAGACATGATTACAGACCCGCCAACATTTGGCACAAACAGAAGAGGTAACTTTATTTGCTGCAGTATCTCGCTGGGGGAGAGAGGAGCTGGCAGGAAAGTGACCCCACCGAAGGAAGCTCAATAACATGAACCATTTACTTACATGCAAAGATCATATAACCAATAAAATACACATATCTATGGATTTGTATATACTTATATACACACAATAGAAGTGTAATTAAATCCACCATAACCAGTTGATCGTTAGCAGGTAAGTCATCAATCTCCTAGCTGCTTTAGGCTCGTAATATACTGTGTGGCCGTGCGCACGCCTGTGCGAACGCGTGTGCATGTGCCGCACACGTTTTGTGTGTATAGAGTCCGTGCTGCCGGGAGCAACATGCTGGGAAGGTAGTGTGTGTGTGTGTGTGTGTGTGTGTGTGTGTGTGTGTGTGTGTGTGTGTGTGTGTGTGTGTGTGTGTGTGTGTGTGTGTGTATACTGTAGATTGTGAGTGAATAATTACTTAAATAAGATTTTTAAAAGAAAAAAAAAACATGTTTAATAAATAAAAAAAATGTATTTGTGCACTTATTGACACACACACACACACACACACACACACACACACACACACACACACACACACACACACACACACACACACACACACACACACACACACACACACACACACACACACACACACACACACACACACACATTTCAGTGGCAGTAGCAGCGTGAATTCCTTATTTTCTGCATCTTCCCCCGTCGGCTGGTCCCACGCTCACTGCCGTGCACACGCGCGCTCCTATTATAGAATGGCCGACTAACCTCAGCCAACTATAAATGCCGCGCGCGCACAGCGCAGCAAGCGCAGCAAGCGCACACACTGCAGAACAGCCCTGAATTAGCTGCAGCTTCAGCCACTGGCATCAATACAGTAGGTAAAATAGGTAAATAAGTATTTAATAGGCACAGGACACAACAGGTACAGTACCTGCTAAATGGGTAAAAATTAATGTAATAGGTACAGGACATAAAAAAAACAGGTGCAGTTGGAGGCTGTGAATAACATGTAATTTGCTAAATGCAAAGATCATATTATTAATAATATTTGCACACACACAATAGGAGGGATAATAATTCCCTATAACCAGTTTATCAGTAGGTACAGGACATAAAACAGACAAACAGAGCCTACCAAATAGGTGCAGCTGGAGGCCTGTGTGTAACTCCTGCTGACACCCTGCATGTGTAGCCAGGATATTTACATGTAGCTGCTGCTCTTCCCACTGACTGGGATAGGCCCACATCCTGAGCTCAAGTTGTTGACGCCACGACACCGAGGGGGTTGAACTACACTTCCCATGATGCTTTGGGAAAGGGGTCCTGATTGTACATGTGATAAAGCAGCTGTCAATCAAGAACACAGCAGGCACCGTCCAATTGGAAGAGCGGGTATGGGATGGGGCGGGCTAAGAGCTGTGACAGTGTATTGTTCCTGCTGAGGAGCACACAGAGCAGCTGGGGGCAGGAAACACATAGGTCTATGGGAAAGCTAGGCCCACATCCCCTCACTGTGTTACTGTTATTAGTATTCAACGGCAAAGCAATGTGCTCTGAGGTTTTCTTTTTTCCAACAAAAAAGTAGGATAGGTTCCCAGTTTGTGTTGTACTGTAGATGCGGTGGCGGTGCGCGGCGAGGATGCGGCAGCCCAGCCGGTGAGTATTTTTTTGAATTACAGGGGGTTGGGCTTCTAATATGCCGGGTTGCAGGTGATTGGCTGGAGGATGCCGGGGGCGGGGCTTTCTCCGCTTCCTCACACGATCCCCGCGGCCCGCACGGACAGGGAGGTTGGAGCGGGGACAGCCGTTGGCTGTTTGGCGCTTTTCTCCCCTCTGCCTCCGTTCCCTGTGGCTTCCCGAGGTAGAGAGGTAGGCGCGGGGGGGGGAACAGGGTTGGTGGGAGCGTGGATGGCTGGAGGCGTGAGAACTTTCCGTCCCTCGCGTGTGCATGGGGACAGTGTGCGGTTGCTGTTGGGGAACTCCCTGCTTCTGTCCAGGCGCGCGGCCTTATCCCCGATAGGTGGGAGACCTTATCCCCGAGAGGTGGGAGAGAGTGGAGCCAGGTCTGGCGGGCGGGATCTCCCCTGTCCCGTCCACGGGCTCGGCTAGCAGTGACTTCCGTCGCTGGGGGGCGGTGCAGGGGGAGGCGGTGTGTGTGTGTGTGTGTATCTGTGTGTTTGTATCAGCATATGTGTGTGTTTGTATCAGTGTGTGTGTGTGTGTGTGTGTGTGTGTCAGTGTCTATCAGCGTGTGTGTGTATTAGTTGGTGTGTGTCTGTATCTGTGTGTGTATCTGTGTGTGTTTGTGTGTATCTGTGTGTGTGTTTGTATCAGCATGTGTGTGTGTGTTTGTATCAGCGTGTATAGGTGCGTGTGTGTGTAGGTGTGTGTATCAGTGTGTATGTGTGTGTGTGTATCAGTTGGTGTGTGTGTGTGTATTAGTGGGTGTGTGTGGCTGTGTGTATGTGTGTGTGTGTGTGTGTGTGTATCTGTATGTGTATCTGTGTGTGTAACTGTGTGTGTAACTGTGTGTGTAACTGTGTGTGTAACTGTGTGTGTAACTGTGTGTGTGTGTGTGTGTGTATCAGTGGGTGTGTGTGTGTATCAGTGGGTGTGTGTGTATCAGTGGGTGTGTGTGTATCAGTGGGTGTGTGTGTGTCAGTGGGTGTTTGGGTGTCAGTGGGTGTGTGTGTGTGTGTGTGTCAGTGGGTGTGTGTCAGTGGGTGTGTGTGTGTGTGTGTCAGTGGGTGTGTGTGTGTCAGTGGGTGTGTGTGTGTGTCAGTGGGTGTGTGTGTGTGTGTGTGTGTCAGTGGGTGTGTGTGTGTGTGTCAGTGGGTGTGTGTGTGTGTGTCAGTGGGTGTGTGTGTGTCAGTGGGTGTGTGTGTGTCAGTGGGTGTGTGTGTGTCAGTGGGTGTGGGTGTATGTCAGTGGGTGTGGGTGTATGTCAGTGGGTGTGGGTGTATGTCAGTGGGTGTGGGTGTGTGTCAGTGGGTGTGGGTGTGTGTCAGTGGGTGTGGGTGTGTGTCAGTGGGTGTGGGTGTGTGTCAGTGGGTGTGGGTGTGTGTCAGTGGGTGTGTGTGTGTGTCAGTGGGTGTGTGTGTCAGTGGACGTGTGTGTCAGTGGGCGTGTGTGTGTGTCAGTGGGTGTTTCTCCCTCTCCCTGTCTCCCTCCCCCTCCCCGCCTCCCTCACCCTCCCCGCCTCCCTCACCCTCCCCGCCTCCCTCACCCTCCCCGCCTCTCTCCCCGCCTCTCTCCCCGCCTCCCTCACCCTCCCCGCCTCCCTCACCCTCCCCGCCTCCCTCACACTCCCCGCCTCCCTCACCCTCCCCGTCTCCCTCACCCTCCCCGTCTCCCTCACCCTCTCCGTCTCCCTCACCCTCCCCGTCTCCCTCACCCTCCCCGTCTCCCTCACCCTCTATGTCTTATCTTAACTGCCGTATACCTACACCGAAGTAACCTATCCTGTTTTCTTCCAGATCTGACTCAAGTTTCACGCGGGAGACATCGGAAGACAGGTAGGGAACACCTCCTCTCCAGTATAATACCTTGAGGGTCTGCGGATCAGGTAAGATCCCAGGCGGGATTGCTGCTTTAGAAATTGTGAAGAGGGGGCGTCCTGACACTGGCTAAGGGGTTCAGAATCATTCACATCTGGCTTTTTTTTTTGTTCGATTAGTGAGGTCATCCGACACGCACGCACACACACACACACATACACACACACACATACACACACACACACACACACACACACACACACACACACACACACACACACACACACACACACACACACACACACACACACACACACACACACACACACACACACACACACACACTCTCTCTAATGGTAGTAAAGTATAAGTGTACTACAATAAATAAACTGTTATGTAAAAAAAAAAATGTGTCCCGGTTTTTCATTTTCAAAATCTGGTCACCCCATGATGCTTTGAGAAGGGGGTCCTGATTGTACATGTGATAAAGCAGCTGTCAATCAAGAACACAGCAGGCACCGTCCAATTGGAAGAGCGGGTATGGGATGGGGCGGGCTAAGAGCTGTGACAGTGTATTGTTCCTGCTGAGGAGCACACAGAGCAGCTGGTGGCAGGAAACACATAGGTCTATGGGAGAACTAGGCCCACATCCCCTCACTGTGTTACTGTTATTAGTATTCAACGGCAAAGTAATGTGCTCTGAGGTTTTCTCTTTTCCAACAAAAAAGTACTTTTTTTTTATTTTTTAGACTCCTGTGTAAGAGGATCCTGCAGCTCTGTTACTAAAAGCCCCTCCCCTTTACCTGATGTAACTTGTTAGGCCGCGCTTATAGTGCCGCCGTCGCATCGCGCTTACTATAAGCGCACGCGATGGCTGCAATGCATTTGTTTTGACGCGCTGTCGCCGTAACCCGCACTATAAGCGCAGCCTTATGCTTTACACAATAATTCTGCAGGTTTTGGCTTCTTGTGGTCGGAGGATAACTGTCTATACTGTACATATAAAGACTTGTATTTTCTAAGCAAAGTAAAGGGGCTTAGTATAATGCGAACCTCAAATCCTGAGTGCCTTGTGGCCCCCATGTTGGGTTGCCAGGTGGCTTCTCCAAAAATACTGGACACTGGTGAAAGGTGCGATGCGCTTGAGACACACACACCCCCCTCTTACTGCTCCATGCTGTTTCCTCCTCTCTTTGGTCCCACCCCCAGGCTCCTGACACCTCCTCCTGATTGGCTGCATTAGGCCGCGCTTATAGTCCTTGCGACAGCGATGCTAACGTCACGCTGTGGTCGCTGAAAAAATAAAATTGAATTGAATTCCAGCGATCGCGACTAAGCCGTCGCTCCGTCACGCCGTCGCGTCGCTCCTACTATAAGCGCATGCGACGGATTCAATACATATGTTTTGATGCGACGTCGCCGGGACTATAAGCGCGGCCTTACCCAGCAGCAATCAGGATATAGTAAACTGCCCAGTCCTCTAGCAACAGCCCTCCCCGCTCAGGGAGATCCCACAGCCCCCCACCCAAGCCGGTCAGTTCCCACGCCCAGATAGGTAATGCCGAACACATACATGTCCAGTATTACCTCAAACATTTTAACTGGACAATGTCTAAATACAAGACAGTCCGGTTCAATACTGGACACCTGGAAACCCTGCCCCCAAGTAGTGAGATGAGACAATTATTAGGGGCAGGCTGAAGGAAAAAGTAACTGTTTAATGTAAAAAGAAAATCAACAGAAGTTAATGCTGACAATAATGTTAAATATATGTAGGATTGACTTCCAACGAGAGACTCAATGGAAATGATTAAGTCTGCGTTCCAGTCAGAGCGGGGCACGCCTAATGAGCAAGACTCACCCCAAATAAGAAACTATACTGCAGTGTTTGAGACTCACATCCTATTAATTACTGCCTGCTAATGAGTGACACTTCAAATAGTAATACATACACCAAATAAGAGACTGTTCTGACGATTGAGACGTGTTTCAATTAAGTGACTGCTAATGAGTCTCATTCGTTCCCAATGAGTAGTACTGCTTTTCCAATAACCGACACTCTCCAAAAATGTAAGGCTGCCTTACGTCAGTGATACTTCTAATGATTGAGACTCACTGCTAAGGAGTATTTTACCATCTAATGAATAACACTCGGTCCATGCGGAAGGTTTTGTAGGAATTATTTCTTTAGAGCTCAGTGTGGTTTGTGCCTAAACCTAATGGGATCCAAGAATATTAAGTAAGGTGGTCATCTTAATTAAGCAAGGTGGTCATCCTAGTGTATGAGTAGACATCATAGGACATCAGAAAGTCCAAGTGTCTGGAGCCTTCTGCTCTTGCTGTACACAAGGCACCAGAATGGACGTGCGCGCTGGCAAAGCAACCACCCTGTACCTGCTTGTTGTGGTAGTTTAATAACCGTTCTCTTCTACTCATCTAAATAGCCAAAACGTATTGCTTCGTACTTAGAAGGGAGTTTAAGATGTAACGTTTTATTCACGCAGAATTGTTTTCACTTTCCTTCAACCATACCATGTACAATGGGCAATGTTACCATCTTCAGAACAACATTTCATACATTTAACCTAAACGTGGTGGTTGAATTTATTTAACTGTCTTGGCGCTAGAAATGTACGGTTACATTCATTTAAACAGCAGCTCTGTCAAATTAAGAGATTGAACACTTGGAAAGCCAGGAATTGGGATTTCCAGATCAGGTCAGGAAAATCCACTTGCCATTTACTCAATAAGGGTATCCAACGCGGGTTAGTTTGTAGTTCCACTAAAGGAATAGAAATAGTCACTTTAGGTGTGAAATCAAGTTGCAATGAAGCTTTCATATTAGATTCCAATGGATTAGTCATAAACAATTGTGGGTTCATTTTAAAGCAGCAGTCCAAGCTGCCGTTTCAAAAAAATTAATGTAATATGTGCATCAATACAATCCACACAATGATAAGTAATTAGATAAGTTGCCGATCTGTTTTCCTGCGATCGATCGTGAAGATTCGGCTTGGGGGTTCACTAAATGACTGCAGAGGAGAATTCTGCAGTAAGTGTGACTTTGTAAATGGTTGCTATAGAAACAAAAAAGGCTTGTTACATTATAATACATTAAAAATGTAATTCAGAGTTGGTGTTTTTTAAAATGTTACAAGTATTTTCTCATAGTACAGAACTAATTTATTTTAAAAAAAACACACATAGGATATTGCTTGGTCTGCAGATTTAAGCAACGAGTTACATAGCATTGGACTTATAAAAAAAAGTGATTATTAGGTAATTGAAATGTAGTTTTAAGCTGTTCAAATGTGGGACCTACCAGCTGATATGATATAATACAGGCAGATCAATTGACTTTCCATTTCAAGATTTACACATTTTGATTTATCAATAATCCAATCTCTGCAATACTGTATCTAGTTAATCAGGTGGAGTTTGAAGTTTGCGTTTAAACCATCCCCTTCAATCATTTGTAATGTAAATATGCTAATTTTATGTTTTTTATGTAACACGTGTCCCCCACCCCTCCAACCTCACTTAGGGACTAGTGTATGGGTGTGGGCGCATTACTACAGTTGTATGATGCTCTACCTGTTGGTTTGCAGGAGGTCTGAGTTGTCTGCATGATGTTAAGGAGACAGGAACAGGACTGGCTCATGTAGGTCTTTGGGTTCGTCATGGTGGTGTCAGCGCCTCCAGCAGTGATGGATCCCACGGAGTGTAGGTGTCAGCCCCCATCATTATACAATTGCCTCCCTCCTGCCCAGGAACTGACACCTGAGGCAGAGGTATCTTGAAAGGTACTTTATTATAGGGCATTCTGCAGCATCTCTTCTAGCAGCATATCACACTCCACTTGCCCCAGGCTTTCTAGACGGTGCACATTCTTCACTAGTGCTCTGCTCCAGGTGGTCTTTAGGCTAGCCAGCCTAAAATGAGCAAGCTTACCCCGGCATGGGGAAGACTCACAGCTCCCACCCCACTCCCTGAGGAACAGGGAGCTTAGACCTCATTTACCCTCGCCAGGGCTCAGGGAGGAACACTCTCACCCTCCTTACTCCAGGAGGAGCAGGGGGCAAGCACAACCTCACCTTATCCAGGGCTGAGGGGAAGACTCATAACTTTTTGGCTACTCCCCTAGAAACTTCTGGAAGGGGCGGGCTCATGGACTGTACCCACCTCCAAGGAGCTGTACGCGGGCCATGAGTCACCACAGACCTTCCTTCACTTTCTGGGGAAGCAGAAGGGGGGGGGGGTCAATGGCCCATAGATTAACCTGCTAATGCCTGGATCTTAACAGGACTTACATAGCAGATACACTATGTGGAGAGAAACAGGTACAGGTTGACATACCCTGTTACATTTATTATTCCAATTAAAATTGGGGAATCTCTTGCGAATTCTGGGAATGTCTTTTTTTCTTAAAAGTAGAGGTAACAAATGTAATAAATAAATACGCTTTGGGGAAAAGACCATTTAAATTAAAGCACTTACACCAGAGACTGATATGGATTTAAATTGTCAACATTATATTTTGGGGATTGTCCTGTTCCCTGTTTAGCCAGAAAATGTTGAATTTAGAGAAAAGTATTTTGTATCCCAAGAGACTGAAACTTAGTAAATTCTTGTATTATCAACGAAATTTGAACAAAAAACTAGTACAATGGGTCACCAGCATATAGGGCTAATTTAAGTTCTTGTTTCCTAAATCTTAATCTACGAACTATACTCATGAGAGAAACAGCTATGAGGGTATTGATCAATACAACCCTGAGGAAGCTCACACCTGGGTCACGTGAAACGCGTAGGGTGGTCCTTTTCCTACCTGCTGTGGGGTATACGCCGTTCGTTGTGCGTCCCCTGCTGCTGAACCGCAGAGCACTCTCCTGTCTGTGCCCCTGCCGTCGGACGCAGCCTGTGTACACAACCCGTAAGCGCTGTGGAGCGAGAGATACGGAGAGAAGCCGGTTAACATCTTCCTGCCTGAGGGACAGAACGCAGCGCCGCCACTACAGGACCAAGAGTGATCAAACTGCTTGTACCTTACTGGGAGCATGCGAGTTGCCTGTAGCTCACTGCTTATGTCTTTTTAATATAAATTGATCTGCACCGTGCACATCTCTCTTTTCTCTTTTATACCCATATAAAGTCCAGCCGAAATCTACCACCAGATTTATCTGAGACGCTTGATTTGACCTACCCCATGTGAGTAGGCATTTGGAAGTTGGATTTATTTATGATCTTTGCTTCTAGTACGTCTGCACTATTGTATGCTTTGTTCCTTTTTTTCATATACCACTGAGAGTACCTTGCGCTGGATTCAGCCTGTGTAATCAATTATTATCTTGTAGCAGCATATCTAATTCCCGTGTCCATATTTGATATCTTTCTTTGCTTTGCAGATTGATCGATATTTTTTATACTTTGAGAAAGCGGGTGTAACTCGCAATACCAATTTCGCCGCTCTTTACGTCAGGGGTAAGCAAGCTTTTTACAACGAGCCCCCGATTTCATCCGTGATATTAGTCGGGCCCCCCTGCATGATGTAATCCAAATCACATGACTTTTTTTTAAATTAATCTGTATAACATTTTTAAACCAGTAAAACATGACAAATATTATACAGTAGGTTTGTTTTTAAATAAATCAGCATAGTAGTATAAGATCATATACTGACTGCAATTTTTACCCCACCTCTATCATCTCCCCCCACCTGCATCTATCACCACCCTGCTTCACTCTGCGCCCCCCTTACAAAATTTTGCACCCCCCAGTTTGCGCACCCCTGATTTAGGTGGTGTTAAAAATTATCCACGTTTTTAGAAACGATCTGCATAACGGAGCTACGAGAATAGCAGTTGTGCGCAAAAACTGTCAGTTGAAAACTTTTTTTAACAAACCGATCGGATTATCAGAGCAAGAGTGAAACTGCTTCTAAAGTAGCCGTTTAGACAGGGTTTGGGCATGTGATTAGGGATTACAGAAAAGCAAAGCATGCCAATCCACTTCTAAAGTGCACTTTAGAAGAGGTTTGTCACACTTTGGAGCTATCAGAATAGTCCCCTATATCTGGGCCCAATCTTTCCAGATGAGAGAATTTGGTGTCTCTTGGCAGGAGAATTGGTTCCTCCCACATTTAAGAATGTTATTCTACTCATGCAAATCACAGTAAGGGGGCAAACCAAATTATGGGTAGGGTGACCATCCGTCCCCCTTTTGCCAGG